>NW_018734689.1:0-5507 GCF_002204515.2 Aedes aegypti
GACTGGAATTTCGTCGTTCAGTTTGATAATGTCCATATATGGTGGCCATGGCCAAACGGCACCGTTCACCAGACAACCGATGTTACCCTCCATTTGCGATGTAGTTCAGATTGTACTTATGTATTTCGATCTCCTTCGGATCGGTATCCTCGTGAACGTCCATCGCGAAGATATCCTTCTGTCCGAACTGAGCATTGTCGTCAAAGTTCAACTTTGGCATCCACGGAGATCACTTGGCCAGGGGATTGATTTCGATCTGGGCGGCTTCTACCTTGACGAACAGATAATAACAGATAATCTGCATAAGTTACAATTACTCAAAAATGCTTAAAAGTATCCCAAAAATCGTAAAAAGTAGAAAAACATATTTTCAACAGAAGTGCTATTTGAAATGACCCATGGGGATGTCGCACTACCGACGACCAACAAAAATCAGCCCATGCACTGTGGTCCATTAATTACGTAAGGGTTTAAGGGGGTGGGGGGGTTGAAGATTTTCTTAAGCGCCATACAAATTATTTTTGGTTTCATACAAAAAATCTTACCATGGGGGGAGGGGGGGTTGAAAAACCGCTAAATTGTCTTACGTAATTAATGGACAACCCCTGTATGTGGTGTACCGGATGTACAACCTTTCCCTTTACTTTAGAAATTACCACTTACCACTTACTTCGCGGAGGTTATTCATGATTGTGTATTGTCGGCGCGGTAAAAAGTTAGAAACTGTTTCTTGCCGAAGTTAGATTTTTCTCTGAATCTGTTGCTAGATACCCAACTTCGGAAGTGGTGCATTCGATTCGCATCCGGAAGCGCTCTAATGCGACCTACTTCCGAAGTAGGGTATCTTGTATAGATACCGAGAAAAATCCATTTTCGACTAATTGCATTATCTAATAATTAAATTCACAGAATTTACAATATCATTGGACAAAATGGCAATTTTGCCTTTAATTTACTTACCTGTATCGTTATGTTTGTTGACCTCTGGTGGGTGTCCAGCTTATCCGATTCACTTGAAATCCTTCTCCTCTCAATTCCATGCAGGGGGGAACGTGTCTCTGGAGCCGGCCTTCTGATACATGATCATGTAAAACTGATGGACGTGATTTGGGGATACGGATGTTTTCTTCGATACGTTTGGAACTTCATTCCATATTGTCCATCCTGCTGAAAGTGGCATCCGAAAGATTCTCTTGCTTACCGGGCGAATGCATGGAAGATGATCGATGTGAAGGGACGGGATTTTGTCCAAATTTCCACCTGTGGCGGAAGTAGACGCATCCTATAAAATTAAAACAAATTAATAGTTTTCTTTATATAAATCTTATTTGAAAAGTATTTCTCTAATAAAACTAGTTAAAACTTACGAAAAACTCGCAACGAAAATCGATCCGAAACGTACTGCGACTGCAAACGCCATGTTGCTCAAAACAAACTATGACAGTGTTGCTAGATTTATTATAACATCGCTACGAATGCGTTATGGCATTCATTCTTGTAATATTACACATATTCATGAGAACCACTTGGTTGCAGCTATTTCTGTGTAATATTCTATGTTTTGGAGATGTAAATATTACACAATTCCGACGTAGACCAAAAGTGGAATGCTGTTCCAGTGTAATTTAAGGTCTATGTAATATGGCATCAAAGACCATGTCATTTCGCATCTGATATTTGCGTTTACATCTTGTTTTAGTACATCGGTCAAATTACATCGATGCATATTACATAATTTTTTGCTGTGTACCTAGGTAGATCTAGCGATTTCTTGATCATCAAGCGATTCAACTTATAGAATAGGACCCTTATTTTGTCCTGATCGACACACCAATTTGTGCACTGATAAAAATCCACACGCTCGATCTGTGTGTTTAAAATTATGGATCGATTCATGAACGTCCATATCGATTGCTATGCAAACTTCGTGTGTGTTACACATTAAATTCCTGTGTTTTGCTTCATGGATTGATTCATCAACCGACAACAGGGATTCCATATTTTTTCCACATAAGTTCCCGAAGCTTTCTCTTCAGATTCGTATGTGTCAACCTATGGACGCATAGATCATCACTCCAACACGGAATTCAGTGTGTTTTGCTTATGGTTATCTTGTGTCATAATCATCATGTTCAAGTTGGTCGATTCATTGATTTGCGCAATGAGATTGTTATGATGAAAATCCATGAGCTATGCTATCAATTTCCATGTTCAAAGCTTCTAAATTGTTTGTGATCAACCCATGGGATGCATAGTAAACTGAATTGCGGTTGGACCTCGTGTCGAACGACAGTCATCATCATACTTCCAAAGAGAAGAAGCAAATTTTGAAGCTGAAAGTGTTAGATGAAAATTTGTGACTTCGATTTTTCTTTTATTAGTGAAGTTGACCGATATACGAGAATTCTACCTTTCTATAAGAAAACATTGATTATAAATGTATAGTTAAGTAGAAAAATCGGATTCCACTAACAGATTTTCCTGGCTTTCAGTTTCGAAAAAAATGGAATATGCTTATCCCTGGCTTCCCAAATTATGGATTTGCGGCGCCCGCTTGTTGCTGGCTCACGGGTTGAAAAAAAAAATCAAGAGAGCTTGCGACAAGCAGAGGAGCCTCGGATCCATATTTTGGGGAGCAAAAGTTTTTCTAACCAAATTTCTTCTTTCAGTCCCTTGACATTTATGTTCTATCACACATGACTATCTAAAGCTACTACATTTCGAATTCAATAAGCAAATCAGTTGGTTTTCATGATTAATATTTGGGAAATTCATGTTTGTTTCACATGACAACCTAATGTTGATACACATGTTATTACACTGTGAAATCAATGATGAAATCCATATGGCTACCACACTCAAATCATGTGGTTTTCCTCATTGCGCAAATCTATAAGTTAAACACACGACCTTGACGTGTAGATTTTTCTCAGTGTGCCATTGCGCATCTGGTGTTTACATACGGGTAGACGGAGCATAGTGAGCATGTCAAGCATTAGTCACATAGGGTGATGTACTAGTATCCATCGTATTAAGCATTGGTCAGTGAGAACTGCAATTTCCCAGTATTGCGGTGAATGATGCTAATACAAACCGATGTCAAACAATTCTTCTCAAAACGGCTTTAGCATTGTACAGTAACATTTTGATAAATCTTGATCTCTTTTTGGAAATAGGGTTTTGTTCTACTTCGTCGCAAGTCAGTCCCATCTGCATTTCGTCAAAATTGAGTTAAGGTCGGTTTTCAACATATCTTTTAATGCTCTTTCAGCTGCACTAATGAGATGATATGATTTGTTCGGAAATATTACTAAAAAAAAAGCAAGTCAAATTGTCCCATAATGAAAAGTAACCGCATATCAGTCCCACTACAGATTTCTGCACTGTGTCACACCAAAAATGTTCCGAATTTTGATCATCTTTATATTTTTCTCGGAAGGTTATCGTAGTGAAAAGTAAACTCTGAAAGTTTTATTATGATTTGAACATGATCCAATCCTCTGGAAATTTTTGAATATTCGTATGGAAAACGAATTTGGAAACTTCACAGCCCATTTTCTCAATGCCTACTTTTTACAGATGGGACTGACTTGCGATTCACGGCAGTAAAAGTCTTTACAATTTGAAGAAACTTAACTATACGATTTCCATTGCCCCACTTGCCCCACGGTATATTACAAAATTATTTGACATTGTTGCAAAGACCTTTTCAAAGGTTCAATAAATGAGAAAAACCAGTTTCAACTTTAATTGTAAAGTTTAAATGGTAAAAAATTGAAAAATGGTATTTTTCGTTAAAAATATATATGTTTTGCGCAGTTTTGTTAAATAACTAAGTCAAAACTATTTTTAAATTTATGTGTTGTATACATAGCTTGAAAACAACTAAATTAGCTTTAAAAGTATGTACAAATATATGGCATCGGTTGAGTATTTATGAATATTGTTTGAAAACATGTTTTTTCAGTAACATGAGGAAAGAATTAGAGAAAACTAGTGATCCTTTGTAGAGAGATAAGCGGAAGTAAAATGGAATGATCTGACAACAGACCAGCAGTGCTGATTTAACTCGGCGTCGAGAATAATATTGTAACACGGACAGAACTTCCTCATTGCTAAAAAGTTTTATTTTGTTTCGTTATAGATCTTTAAGCTACATATCCAAACTAATAAACAGCCGAAAAAATCAACAACTAAAATCGCGTTGACAAAAAATTTACAAAAAAAAAAGAATAATATTTTTATTTTTTTGCTTTATGAAAAATTATTTTTATCGAAATAATTTCAGGCGGATTACATACTCCTCAAGAAAAGTTCAAAACAAACATAACACATGTTCGTTTGGCTCACACTTTGACAGCTTTCGCTGCTCGATTGGCTCACACTTTGATTGAAATATCAGCTTCCGCGAATATCTCTTATAAAGGATTACTAGAGAAAACTACTTTAAACTAAAACTAGTTTTCATTTTAGACAAATTGATGTTCCACATACTTTCCATAAATTTAGTTTTGAAGAGAAAAATGAAAGAAGGTAATGTTCAAAAATAAAAAATTATAAAAATCAAAAACAAAAATACATGAACTTGCGAATAAAAATAAACCATTACCCAAAAAACTATTTTATACTCAGGTCTACCCCGTTTGGCATAATGCCGTTTGGCATACAGTCGTTTGGCATAATGTCGTTTGGCATAACAGTTGTTTGGCATAATGGTCGTTTGGCATAATTTAAAAAGAAAGGTACTGCAGTGATACAGTAGTATCCGGGACCATAAGATGCGACATAAAATATCATGTTCCTTTTATTTTAAATAACAAGGCATAACTTAGGCGTTGGACACATTTTTTTTTGCTTAAACTGCCTTATAATATCCCGGACATATGACTCTCGGAAGTCATGTATGATGTAATTCTAAAAGAGCTTTTTTGGATATTGGTTTCCTTGAAAATGAAGATTACAAGTATGGCCTATCAATAACTGACAACGGAATATACGATTGCGAGCAATTCATCCACACCCCTTTGCTTAATGGAAAGAATTTGATTAAAATTCAATGTTTTTCACCATTATGCCAAACGACTGTTATGCCAAATGGCGATTATGCCAAACGACCGTTATGCCAAATGACATTATGCCAAACGACTGTATGCCAAACGGCATTATGCCATATGGCATTATGCCAAACGGGGTAGACCCTCTATACTCATATCAAGAATGTATGTTTAGATTATAAATTTATATTTATGATTTTAATCGAAGTTCTTTCAATTTATGATTTAAATCAAAACTCGGGGTATTAGAGGGTTAAAGATTACAAAATTGAAAACCTTGAGGTACTGTCAAAGTAGTTAGCAGCCGGTGGCAATCTTGGCACAGAAACCTTTCAGTTAATAACTGTTGAAGTGCTCTTATTATGGGTGGTAAGCTTCCATGGCGGTAATACTAGATTTAATCCGGGATTTTCGAAAATCCCGGATTAAATTTAGTACCCCGTTCGGTAAGCA
>NW_018734690.1:0-22227 GCF_002204515.2 Aedes aegypti
CATTTGTATAGGCCGACGCCTTGAGAGGGTCGAGCAGATTGAAAGTACAGCTGCGATGCTGGTACGTCCATTTGTATGGGCGTCGTACTCGAGAGGGTCGAGTAGATTGAAAGTCCAGCTGTAATGCTGGTACGTCCATTTGTATAGGCCGACGCCTCGAGAGGGTCGAGCAGATTGAAAGTACAGCTGCGATGCTGGTACGTCCATTTGTATGGGCGTCGTACTCGAGAGGGTCGAGTAGATTGAAAGTCCAGCTGTAATGCTGGTACGTCCATTTGTATAGGCCGACGCCTCGAGAGGGTCGAGCAGATTGAAAGTACAGCTGCGATGCTGGTACGTCCATTTGTATGGGCGTCGTACTCGAGAGGGTCGAGTAGATTGAAAGTCCAGCTGTAATGCTGGTACGTCCATTTGTATAGGCCGACGCCTCGAGAGGGTCGAGCAGATTGAAAGTACAGCTGCGATGCTGGTACGTCCATTTGTATGGGCGTCGTACTCGAGAGGGTCGAGTAGATTGAAAGTCCAGCTGTAATGCTGGTACGTCCATTTGTATAGGCCGGACGCCTCGAGAGGGTCGAGCAGATTGAAAGTACAGCTGCGATGCTGGTACGTCCATTTGTATGGGCGTCGTACTCGAGAGGGTCGAGTAGATTGAAAGTCCAGCTGTAATGCTGGTACGTCCATTGTATAGGCCGACGCCTCGAGAGGGTCGAGCAGATTGAAAGTACAGCTGCGATGCTGGTACGTCCATTGTATGGGCGTCGTACTCGAGAGGGTCGAGTAGATTGAAAGTCCAGCTGTAATGCTGGTACGTCCATTTGTATAGGCCGACGCCTTGAGAGGGTCGAGCAGATTGAAAGTACAGCTGAGATGCTGGTACGTCCATTTGTATGGGCCGACGCCTCGAGAGGGTCGAAACAGATAGAAAGTCCAGCTGCGATGCTGGTACGTCCATTTGTATGGGCGTCGTACTCGAGAGGGTCGAGTAGATTGAAAGTCCAGCTGTAATGCTGGTACGTCCATTTGTATAGGCCGACGCCTTGAGAGGGTCGAGCAGATTGAAAGTACAGCTGCGATGCTGGTACGTCCATTTGTATGGGCGTCGTACTCGAGAGGGTCGAGTAGATTGAAAGTCCAGCTGTAATGCTGGTACGTCCATTTGTATAGGCCGACGCCTCGAGAGGGTCGAGCAGATTGAAAGTACAGCTGCGATGCTGGTACGTCCATTTGTATGGGCGTCGTACTCGAGAGGGTCGAGTAGATTGAAAGTCCAGCTGTAATGCTGGTACGTCCATTTGTATAGGCCGACGCCTTGAGAGGGTCGAGCAGATTGAAAGTACAGCTGAGATGCTGGTACGTCCATTTGTATGGGCCGACGCCTCGAGAGGGTCGAACAGATAGAAAGTCCAGCTGCGATGCTGGTACGTCCATTTGTATGGGCGTCGTACTCGAGAGGGTCGAGTAGATTGAAAGTCCAGCTGTAATGCTGGTACGTCCATTTGTATAGGCCGACGCCTTGAGAGGGTCGAGCAGATTGAAAGTACAGCTGAGATGCTGGTACGTCCATTTGTATGGGCCGACGCCTCGAGAGGGTCGAACAGATAGAAAGTCCAGCTGCGATGCTGGTACGTCCATTTGTATGGGCGTCGTACTCGAGAGGGTCGAGTAGATTGAAAGTCCAGCTGTAATGCTGGTACGTCCATTTGTATAGGCCGACGCCTTGAGAGGGTCGAGCAGATTGAAAGTACAGCTGCGATGCTGGTACGTCCATTTGTATGGGCGTCGTACTCGAGAGGGTCGAGTAGATTGAAAGTCCAGCTGTAATGCTGGTACGTCCATTTGTATAGGCCGACGCCTCGAGAGGGTCGAGCAGATTGAAAGTACAGCTGCGATGCTGGTACGTCCATTTGTATGGGCGTCGTACTCGAGAGGGTCGAGTAGATTGAAAGTCCAGCTGTAATGCTGGTACGTCCATTTGTATAGGCCGACGCCTCGAGAGGGTCGAGCAGATTGAAAGTACAGCTGCGATGCTGGTACGTCCATTTGTATGGGCGTCGTACTCGAGAGGGTCGAGTAGATTGAAAGTCCAGCTGTAATGCTGGTACGTCCATTTGTATAGGCCGACGCCTTGAGAGGGTCGAGCAGATTGAAAGTACAGCTGCGATGCTGGTACGTCCATTTGTATGGGCGTCGTACTCGAGAGGGTCGAGTAGATTGAAAGTCCAGCTGTAATGCTGGTACGTCCATTTGTATAGGCCGACGCCTCGAGAGGGTCGAGCAGATTGAAAGTACAGCTGCGATGCTGGTACGTCCATTTGTATGGGCGTCGTACTCGAGAGGGTCGAGTAGATTGAAAGTCCAGCTGTAATGCTGGTACGTCCATTTGTATAGGCCGACGCCTCGAGAGGGTCGAGCAGATTGAAAGTACAGCTGCGATGCTGGTACGTCCATTTGTATGGGCGTCGTACTCGAGAGGGTCGAGTAGATTGAAAGTCCAGCTGTAATGCTGGTACGTCCATTTGTATAGGCCGACGCCTTGAGAGGGTCGAGCAGATTGAAAGTACAGCTGCGATGCTGGTACGTCCATTTGTATGGGCGTCGTACTCGAGAGGGTCGAGTAGATTGAAAGTCCAGCTGTAATGCTGGTACGTCCATTTGTATAGGCCGACGCCTCGAGAGGGTCGAGCAGATTGAAAGTACAGCTGCGATGCTGGTACGTCCATTTGTATGGGCGTCGTACTCGAGAGGGTCGAGTAGATTGAAAGTCCAGCTGTAATGCTGGTACGTCCATTTGTATAGGCCGACGCCTTGAGAGGGTCGAGCAGATTGAAAGTACAGCTGCGATGCTGGTACGTCCATTTGTATGGGCGTCGTGCTCGAGAGGGTCGAGTAGATTGAAAGTCCAGCTGTAATGCTGGTACGTCCATTTGTATAGGCCGACGCCTTGAGAGGGTCGAGCAGATTGAAAGTACAGCTGCGATGCTGGTACGTCCATTTGTATGGGCGTCGTACTCGAGAGGGTCGAGTAGATTGAAAGTCCAGCTGTAATGCTGGTACGTCCATTTGTAAAGGCCGACGCCTTGAGAGGGTCGAGCAGATTGAAAGTACAGCTGAGATGCTGGTACGTCCATTTGTATGGGCCGACGCCTCGAGAGGGTCGAACAGATAGAAAGTCCAGCTGCGATGTTGGTACGTCCATTTGTATGGGCGTCGTACTCGAGAGGGTCGAGCAGAATAAAAGTCCAGCTGAAATGCTGATACGTCCATTTGTATAAGCCGACGCCTCGAGAGGGTCGAGCAGATTGATAGTCCAGCTGAAATGCTGGTACGTCCATTTGTATGGGCGTCGTACTCGAAAGGGTCGAGTAGGTTGAAAGTCCAGTTGAGATGTTGGTACGTTGTCGAATCAGCGTTTATTATATAGACAGAGTTAAAAAAAAATGTTTAGAATAAGCATTTATTAAATAGAATAGGTTAATAATAGTTTGTTAATGATCAAGATTTTTCTTGAATGTTCTGTTTATATTGCTTCGTACATTTTCAATATTCAGAATTGACGCTATTTTTTTATACTTGTTATTGAGAGTAGGAGAGGAGGAGGATGTAGTAATGATGTGTAGTATAAAAAAAATAATACTGTTTAGTATCTATTTATTTAAATCTATTAATCATCTCAAAATAATCCCTTTTCATATGTTAGTCTTTTATGTAGGATCCTCGATGCGACACATTGTCTTGATGACGGTATACAAGAGAGCTTGGCTGATGATGATGATGATGGTTTACTACGAACGGTGCGAACGCGAGAGCAGAGAAAAGAGATCAACGGGCATTGGAAGAAATCGTGTCAGTTTTTGAAACGAACTTTGTAAAGTGTAGTGTGGTGTGGTCTGTATTCGTGTTAAAAAATATGATGCATTATTTGAAACAAAAAAAAAAATACTTGAATAAAAAAATATATAGTAGTTTAAGTAAAAAAAAGTGTTTTGTAGTGTTTTATTGCAAGATTCCGACACGGGAGTTCTTAGTAACACTTCAAGAATGCTTAGTAATCTTTTTGATTACCCAATAAGACGTTCTTTGAAAACCTTTGACAATAAAAAAAATTGTTTGCACTTGTGGACTTTTTTTTATTGCGCAATTCTTATGATTTGAAAATTAATCAAACACTTTAATTTCCCTCTAAAAGTACTTGAAACCCATTCAATTTAGTTCAAAATCTAACCTTTTTCTTCCAACGTATAAATTTAATTTACGAATAAAAGCACTTTACGTACCACCTTATCAGTTTGGGAATGAAGATTCCGGTGTACAAAATTGTAATAATTGTATGAGTTGGAATTGCCCAGAACAGTTATTAATAAGCCCAAAGAATAATATGATATCTCAAACCTCTCTTTGAACATATATAAAAAATTAATATCTCGTTGAAAAACGCTTTTTAGAAGTTCGTATCAAGTTTCTCGAAACATCTTCACATTTTGTTTCGTTTCATCATAACGATGCTAGTAATGCCGTGCGTCGTTTTGTTCCGTATCGACATGAAAGAAAAAAATCCATATAGCATACCCCTAGAAAATATGTGCCCACGTGGATGTGCGGGTTCGGGAGTAGGTATCATCATAATAACAATTTATCAAAGCCAATTTATGGGCCGGGTAGAGAGGGTGGTGGCCTCGTTTTTCCCAGCTAGGGGTTAGATTCCCATGGGGGAGGCAATAACCGGACGAACACGATAAACAGCAACTCGAGAGAAATGTATTTTCGGATTACAGATATGGGCGCAGCCTTGGCGTTAGGTGGAGGAAAAGCCAAGGGCGGCGGTGAGGTGGAAATTTATCGACGAAGCGTGAAAAATACAGAGCTTTATCACATCAACAGGAGAGCCATCGATCCTGGGACATGTAGGTGGAGTGTACAAACAGGTACTGGTACAGAAGAGCACGGTTTTCAACGGTGTTTGCGGAACCGTTATTATACAATGGAAATGTCCACCATTAGAAAGCTACAGTACTCGAGCATCTTCTCCGTAAATTAAAAAAATAGTTCAACTAGCGCTAACGATAGTATTCGTGTTTTGAAGGTTTTGGACTATTTTGAAGGAATATTACAAGTTTTGGCCTTAGAGGAATAATCAATGTTTCCAGAAAAAGCTTAACAGCCGTTTTTCATTACAAATGATTGAATTTGAAGGTTTAGATACTCGGTTTCTAGTGAACCGATTGACCCTGAATTTTCCAACGATACCCAATAATTTCAGATATAATTTAAATTTCACTCATAAATTTCACTCAATCAAAAAAATCTTTGGAAAATTTTGGAAAGCTGCACTAAATCTTCAATATCTATCAATATGAGCAAAATTGTTGAGTGTGGTGACATATTCACACTTTGTTGTTCGTTTTTGTAAAAAGAAATTTTATTTATACTTTGATACAACATATTCAAAACATCATATTCATCAATATGCCAGCACTCTGGGCAGATTCGTTGTTTTAGAAGGCCAAAACCTCTAGTACCGTAATCCGGGGCAAATTGATCACCTATTTTACAACTTTTTGTTATATTATCCTTTGAATTCAAATACTGTCAAATTATTACAACAAAATCAATGCTTCATTGATCTTTATTAGTTTATGCAATCAATTTTTTATGAAAAAAAACATTTAATATTTCATAAAACTTTGTGTTAATATTTAATATTCAACATGGCACATTGGGGCGGAATTGATCACACTATAACAGAGCAGGTTTTTAGAATCAAAAATTTCCCTATCTACTAATTTGGGTCTCCTGAATTAAAGATAAGGTCAAAACGCTTACAACCTGGGTATTTAATCATTTTATTACAAAATTAAATTTATGCAAATCTGCATAATACGTTTAAATGTAGGCAATTTCACTTGAAACACGCACGTTATTCGATAAAAAAAATCGTTTCATGAGCAAAACAACTATGCTTCTAAAGCTTTACGATTTTATAAATGAGTTCGTTAGTTCACACCAAAGCTTACACAACAGTTTGACCACTCAAAGCAGGCATGTAGGTTTAGCACCAAGGGATTGTTTATCTCGACTTTTCCAACAGTATTTGCTTACACCTTTAAAAGTTGTTAATATGTTTTTGCAAAACTGATTTTAATAAAAAGAAAATAGTTCATAATTATCGCTAGATATCTATAAAGTAGAAAACATGGGAATGCTTGTGATGGCAACGAAACAATAATCATCCTTGGAGGGGAAATCTATTTGGTACCGGCTTGATCAAACTCACCCGAGTGATCTATTTGTCCCCGGTTTGCCCCGGTTTGGTGCTGGTGGTTTGGTGTCTTCCACAAAGTATTTTGAAATTGTATATATTACATTTTGATCTCTTCGATTTTTAGCTAGATAAATTGAAACTGATTCTGATCAGTTTTATCTTTTGAAAGGAAAGACCTAGCAAAAATTTTCCTAGTTGTTCATTGAGGCATTTTTGACATTAATTCCGAATATATTTACACTTATTCACGTGGATGGCGCTGTATAACACTTTGGTAAAAAAGCAAAAAAAAATCGATTTCGACCATTTTTACGTACAAAAAGTTATTCATAAATATTTTGTCATCAAGTTATACCTTGATAATACCAAAGTAAATTTACATAATTTACAGGCAAAACTTTTAGATTTAGTAAAACTTTTAATAAAAACAGTCCAAATACAGTGTTTTACAAGATCCTGGATAACTCATAAGGGACTATCCATTAATTACGTAAGACAATGTTCGGTGTTTTTCAAACCCCCTTCCCCCATTACAAGATTTTTGTATGAAAAAATAAAAATAGAATGTGTGCCGCGTAAGAAATCTCAGACCCCCTCCCCCCATAATCCCTTAAGTAATAAACGAACGGCCTCCTAAAGCGGCAGATGACGGTAGCTAACTTTTTGTCTACGTTTAGCCAAAAACATTTGTTCCACTATCGCGAAGAAAGAAAAGTGGGGCCGAATGGAGCTTTTTTGCTAGAACAATTTCAGGATCAGGAGTCAGGATTTACTCTTAGATTTATCATCCAATCTGCTTTCAGATGTTTAGTATAATCAGCTTAAAAAACCCCTATGAGCTTTTAAAAATGCAGACGTGTTTATTTTTTTTTTCATCGTATATTATGCTCCTTTTTTAAAACGTAACTCTATTCTCCTAATAAAAATTGAAGGGTTGAATTTCGGTTAATTATTTATAAAAATTTCAGTTGACCCGACAATCCTTTTTTGTCACGCAGTAGGCTGTTTAATAATGCCAAACTAAATTCTAATAAAAAGTTTCAGTTTTCTTCCCCGGTATATCTTACTTTTCCTGTGAAATACCTTGTCTTTGTGTACACACAAACACGTCGGAACACTTCACGAACCTAACTGTGAAAAAACATACAAACACCATTCCTTTTTTATTTATATGGATTAGTTTAGTGATAACTTCCTGAGAACACTTTGTCAACAGCCAACATGTTTTTTTTTGCACATTTTATTAATATAAATGTATGGAAATCAAATCGTATGTGAGCATTTTAAACATATTTATATCAAAACGTCAAACCGCTATAACAAAAAAGGCCAACGTGGCCCCACTTTTCATTCTACGTGACAATGAAGCTAAATTTCTTGACTAGTCGTAGACAAATAGTTAGCCGCCGCCATCTGCCGCTTCATCAGTTAGCCAGGATTTTGTAAAACACTGCTTTTGGACTGTTTTTTTACTAAATGTACTATTAAATCCGTAAATTTTGCTAGCAAATGTAAAGTAAGTTCACTTTGTTATTGTTGAAATTTTTTAAAACTTGATTACATACTATTTTTAACAGTGTTTTTGGTACAAAAAAAAGGTCAAACATTATTTTATGTCCGTTTTTACTTAAGTGTACAAATTATTTCCAAAATACTTTGTCTAAGACACCAAACATCTAGAATGCATATCCAGAGTAGTAGAGCTTTTGGGATTTCGAAAACAGCAATCTGCCCCAGTGTGTGCCGATGGCAAGGAAAATAATCAAATGACGATCACTTTTTTCAAATCGTCGTTAGTAACTTCCATATGGTTTTGATAAATGAAATTAAGAAGAATCACAATCTAAAACGGATTTAAAATGAAACTCATTTTTAACATTTTTTGCCATATACATCGCCCAAATTTGGATGCAACCAGCTCGCTTAAAAATACTTGGTTGTTCCTATTGTTTCCCACAAAGGTGTATGACAAAGTGAAATTGATCATCGTATCAGACGATTTTATTTATTCGTAATAGAGCACAAATATCAATATAAGCTACAGTAAATGAACGTTGTTTGTCGTAACTATTGTCTAATTGTGTCTTGTGAAGTTTTTTGCGTTTGAAGAATGTTTATTACTATGAAAATAATGTAAAATTTTCAAAATCATGCACGGTGCAGTATTGACAAACACCTATAAACTTCTATTTCTAAGCAAGGATTTGATCATGGTATAAACCTGAAAGTTTGTAAGGATGCTTGAAATATATCCCCCAAACCAGATTTCATCACCAAAACTCGTACCAATTAGCTCAAATGGTTGAAATAATTGAATTTCTGTTAGATATCATTGAATTCCTTAGGAAATTGCATACATTTAGGCGTTTTTCCGCCTAAAAGACATACATTTAGGCATTTTCCGCCTAATGACAAGCAAATTCGGTTTCAGGGAGCTCAAATTCATCATGTAGAGTTGTTATGAAACTAACAATATTGGGCATTGACAAGTGATCAATTTCACCCCCTGTTTTTTTATTTTAGAGATATTTGTTAGCACTTAAATGACATTTGTTAGAAAATTTCGGTACATGAGTCGATGAGGCTCACCTTCGTACTTGTTTTCCTGCATTTAGTTGTTTGACATTGTTAAGATTATAGAAAACAGACTAGAAAAACCGTGAATTTGATCAATTTCACCCAAAATTACGCTATTAGATTTTACCCGCTTTATATTTTTTTAAGTTTATACGAAAAATGATGGGGTGTCATATCATCACGCAAAGCAGTATTTTAATATTATCTTCCTTAGGTCTAATATAATTTCGAGACATTTAGTATGATTAATGTCATATACACATTGTCATAAGCGCGTATTCAAAATCGTAAACATTTCCTAATATAGATTTTTGACTTCAAATCACTTTTCTCTTGTTGAATATTCTAAAATCAAGAAAAGGATGTTTGTCAAATAAAAGGGTCATACGCAAAACCTCAATGTAGTTGATAACATTCTTGATTATAAAAAAGCATAAAGAGCTCATACTAGACAAACCCTTGAAAATAAGGACGTTTTTCATATAATTAAAGATCCCTAAAACGAAATGTATTTACATTTTCGGTGAAACATGATTTTTTTTTTTTTTCAATAAAGATACACAATTCTGAACAAATCTGTTATGTTGCTTTGTGCTTCAAGTATGAAATGTGCGTAGTGAATATCAATAAAGTTACTTGATAAAATCTCTAGGATACGTTTAAACTTCAAAGTACACTTCTTTTTCGATTAGATGATTTATCTTTTGATTAGAAATCTATATTAAAACTTTAGAATGGTTGTTCGGTTGGTTTACTAATTGATAATGCATTCCTCAACATAACACGTAAATATACCAGCAAAATGACCAAAAGCCTCCAAATCATGATTGCTTTAGATTCCCTCCTTTATTTTTTTTTTTAATTAATGGACGATCCCTTGCTATACCTTTCGAATGGTGGGTGCCAAATTGGTTGATATTTTCTTTTCAATTACGGTCTCAGACACACCGTGTACATACAAGCACTTCCCTGTTGTGGTAGAGATTGATGCTGTAATGTTTAATCAGCGATTAGTGCCAAAGTTGTTCGTACGCTGCCTGGTGGGCGCTTGTAATAACACGTCGAGCCACGTTAACAAGGTACTATATGTACCTTGATCGTGATTCATAATTAGTTTGTCGATAAATCTCCGTTAGTGATGGAGTTAGCGCAACATTAGCGAAGAGTTCAAAGGGACGTTTACCAATTTAACGGCCTTTGCATTTAATAACAAGAACATTTTATGATCCTTCTGACACCAAGGCTGCTTCTGAACCAACGGCGATTGCATCTGATCCGAGTCCACGCAGTGGACCACAGTTGCATCATTAATCCGAATGCATGCGACCATTTAGAATATTCAATCGAGCATGTGCTCGGGACATCGTCAAACAAGATAACAATCGCCTTTGTGCCACGTTCGGTCCGCTGCACAATGGCCAAAACTATCGAAAATGGTTTTGAGATTTTTATGTTTTTAAATATGTAATAATATTTTATTCAACATATTATATTTAAACATTCTTATTTTATTGAACTTTACTAAATTACCCTCACCGTCGGTCGCCCTAGTGTACTGAGTACACGCACCTTGCGAAAATTCGAAAAACACGTTGAAAATCCCATCAAATTGATCCGGGTGTTGGTCCTATTCCAAGATTTACTCTCCGTCTTGCTTATAGAGAAGAAATTTTTCGAAAAAATCAACAAAAAGTATTCGAAAACATCGTGTTTTTAACCTAAGTTTTTACGCGTGTACTGAGTACACCAGTGCGACCGCTCGTGTAACTTTTTTTTACCGGGCCCGTCACACGAGCGGTCGCATCGTGTACTGCGTACACGCGGAGCAATTTGGATTGTACATCCAAAGCTTGGCAAGATAGGAAAAGGATGTATTCGGCAAATTTCTTCAGTCCAACGGTACCAATTGATCAGTGGACAAAAAACACTTTGGAAACATCCTCATCTACCTGTGGCCATCGGATCGGGGGAACCGATGTAGTGGACATTTCGCAATGCAACACCTCGAACACAAATATCTCAGGATCTAGATTATTTAGCAAGATGGTATCTTCGACAAAGTTGTTCAGTAGGTCAAGGGCTAACATATGACGAACGCTTGTTTCGGAATTCTGGCACCAGATGGTGCTAGTGATCATTTAATTTTTCAAACACCAATATCTCAGGATCCTGATTACCTAGAAAGATTATGCCTTCGACAAAGTTGTTTAGCAGGTCAAGGACTAATAAGCTACCTAACAAGAAAAACTGCCACAAGATGGCGCTAGTGAGCATGCAATGTTTTAATCACGAATATCTCAGGATCCCGATTTTTTAGAAAGATGGTGTTTTTGGCAAAGTTGTTCAGTAGTTCAAGGGCTAGCATGTGATGATTTTCTTGATTCAGAATTCTTTCAATAGATGGCGCTAGTGAGCATGATATTTTTCAAACACAGATATCTCAGGATCCTTGTTGTTGAATAGGTCAAGGTCTAGCATGTAATAAGCCACCCAACTTGAAATTCTACCAACAGATGGCGCTAGTAAGCATGCTGTATTTTGATCGCGAATATCTTAGGATAACGATATTTTAGCAAGATGGTGTTTTCGGCAAAGGTATTTAGTAGATCAAGGACTAAACATGTGATGTGCCGTTTGATTCGGATTTCTTCCACAAAACGACGCTAAAGATCATGCAATTTTTCAAACGCAGATATTTTTGGATCCTGATTGCTTAGAAAAATGATCCGGAGATCTTTTCATTACTAAGAAATACATATTACCCCTTCGGCAAGGTTGTTCGTAAAATGAAGGCCTAAATGCAAGGAACCTCAAGTTTTAAAATTCTTTCAACTCACAAGAATGCATGTTTGCTAATATCTGAGGATCCTGATTACATTCAAAGATAAACTTCTCGGCTCAAAAGTTCAGTACGTCAAGTACAAACTTGTGACGGGCCACACTTGTTTGGGAATTCTTCCACTAGATGGTGCTACTGAGTATGCTATATTTTCAACCCAAATATCTAGGATCGTGATTGCTTAATCTTGATAATGGCGTCTTCATCTAAGTTGTTTATTCTGTCCAAGACTGAAGCATGTTTAACATGTAATAAACCGTTTGATTCGAAATTATCCCACCAAATGGCGCTCTTTAGCATGAATAAAATTCCATCAGAAAGTACTTTAGAATTTCAAGTACCCTCAAATTTCCAGCCGATATTCAAAATATCATCGACACATGGAACAGATATTCTTTAGAAAGCTGATAAAAGGGAGCATTATAGTAATTATGATTTTTTTGTTTTAAGTATGGTTTCATGAGTCGATGCCGAACTATGGAACATCGACTAATATAGGTTTGACTATATTTTAAAAATATGGCGATCAAAATCATTGCCACAAAAACGTGTAAGCCCAATGCTAAAATGACTTTGTTTGACCGATGGGCGGTAGTGTGTAAACGTCAAACACGAATGGTCGCATGTATACGAATCGATCGTTAAAAAGATGATCGATGGACACCGATGTGAGTGTGACGCCTTTTTGTCTGTGCTGAAATCAAAGAACTGTCAATGGTGATTACAATTAAGCAATAGGCCTTTTCACGAGACGTCTCAAATCAGCTGATTCGGAAGGTCTTTAATAGTTCTTCTATGGAAATGCCGAACGTATCGGTGGTTCTAAAAGGTAAACCATAATACAAAATAACGATCAAATAATGATGAAGGCGTAATCGGTTTTCTAGAAAAGATCTGTTCTTTTAATTCAACTGAATTTTCTGATAAAAATGTAAATAGCATACTGCACGTAGTATTTTTCTACTTTTAAACAGTATATTTCAAGCACATTGATTGGTTAAAATAATGCGAATAATAGCCTTAAAACTGGTGTTACACTTAGTACAAGCGGCTTTTCAATTTTACTTCCATTTGATAGTCACTCTCCACCCTTGGTAATACTCGGTCCTCCACCGATAGAAACGAATGCAACATGGACCTGTCCCATGAAAAGGCCTATTTAATATCTAATGGGCGGCAGAAAGCTGTTACACAAAAACGAAGATGAATGTGTGTTAGTGCAAAGTGATATGAGAAGCTCGGTCTCTCATGGCGACTCACGAGATGGCACGCACACTACAACATTGTTCGAATCACCTCGAATGTGATAGTCATTGCTGGGAGAGGGACGTTTCGCATAAAGACGTTTCGCATAAGGACGATTCGCATAATTTTATGGGTGGACGTTTCGCATAATGGACGTTTGGCATAAAGAGAATTATATGCCTTCTTTAAAATGCTACCTGTTCTCATATGAATCTGCTTTATGCAGAACGTCCATTATGCCAAACGTCCGTATGCGAAACGTCCTTATGCGAAACGTCTTTATGCGAAATGGGTCACCCCCGTCATTGCCTGTGTTGTTTACAAATCAATTCAAAGTGCTGTTTGTGCTAGTATAACCATATAGTGGTTATCACGCCCAATGGTATGGGTGCCATAGTGTAGATGTAGTTGTGAATCTTAGAGGAAAACAATATGCACTCTGTCTCGAAAAACACCCAAAATCCGGGTATAAATTTCAAAAATTGGGTAGTGTTTCCATATGCATATTGATGAGTCTGGGAAGCGTGTGCAAGTTTCTTTGTGGAAAACAAAAACAAACTGTGTATGACGAGCGTATACTAGTCTACGTGTGTTCAAATGTCATTAAGCTCTATTATAATTATACTAGCGCAAAAAGCACTTTGAACTTAAAACCAGCGAGTGAAATTATCGATCACGGTGATAATCATAAGCCTATCGCTCAAGCTGATTTTCCGGAGGAAAGAGACGTGTAATAATATCAAACCCGACCGGCACTGCGAGAGTGTGCTCTCACGAGATGTGCAGCAACGAATTTAAATTATCATCAGCAACGAGAAATTTGCGTCTTACTTTTCTGCTAAATATAAAAATAAGATTGTTCAATTTGAATCTAGAATTTAAAGTAGAATGAGCCCTATATCTTAATTTTATTTTGTGTTTATATATTAATTTGCTGGTAGCGAAATATTTTAACATTTGTCAAAACGTGTATTGGTGAGCCCAAATGATCAGTATCATAAGATGTTCAGAACATTAAATGTTCACTGGCGCTGGGTTACATAATTCCAAATAGAATCGCCAATAACATGTGAGCACTTTCCTTACCTAATAAATTTGATGAAAACGTCAAGTTTTAAAATAATCGGGAACTTGAGATTCTGTATTTGAAAAAAAAAAATAAACCAGGAGCTCATTCTCTAGCCTGATGTAAGTATTTGAAATCTAGCAGCTCATTGCATTTTGAATTGAATGTGAAAGAATTTTGAGTAGGTATATTTTATACTTAACATAAAGTGACCAGACGTCCCGGATTATCCGGGACAGAGCAATTTTTACCTTGACAGTACAGTGTAAATACTTTTTATTTCAATTAATTATATGGTGTTATTAAATATATGTATATGTATAAATATGTAGTACATGTCTTAGATTGAATATGAATGTAATTATACATCAAACATAGGCTGCGCTTAATTGGGGATGGGATCTGACAAGTGTCCCGGATTTTTTCCGGGACACATCTGGGCACATTAACTTAAACACGTTGGCCCGTGATATACAGAACAACTTCTTCAAATACACCATCTTTGTAATCTAATTTTATTTTCCTAACCAGGATCCTGAAATACCTGCATTCGAAAATTTCGTTTTGTAGAAGAATTCCGAATCAAACGGCACATCACATGTTTAGTCCTTGATCTACTAAACATCTTTGCCGAAAACACCATCTTGCTAAAATATCATTATCTTAAGATAGCCGCGATCAAAATACAGCAAGCATGATCACTAGTGCCATATGGTGGTAGAATTTCAAGTTGGGTGGCTTATTACATGCTAGACCTTGACCTATTCAACACTTTTGTCGAAGACATCAACTTCATAGGCAACCTGGCTCCTGAAATATCTGTGTTCGAAAAATATCATGCTCACTAGCGCCATCTGGTGAAAGAATTCCGAATCATTGTAGCCCTTGAACTACTGAACAACTTTGCCGAAAACACCATCTTTCTAAAAAATCGGGATCCTGAGATATTCGTGATTAAAATATTGCATGCTCACTAGCGTCATCTTGTGGCAGTTTTTCTTGTTCGATAGCTTATCATATGTTAGTTCTTGACTACTAAACAACTTTGTCGAAGGCATCATCTTTCAAGGTAATCAGGATCCTGAGATATTGGTGTTTGAAAAATTAAATGCTCACTAGCACCATCTGGTGGCAGAATTCCGAAACAAGCGGCCTATTATTTGTTAGCCCTTGACCTACTGAACAACTTTGCTGAAGATACCATCTTGCTAAAAAATCTAGATCCTGAATATTTGTGTTCGAGGTGTTGCATTGCGAAATGTCCACTACATTGGTTCCCCCGATCCGATGGCCACAGGTAGATGTTTTTGATTAAAAAGAAAGTAAACAAAAGAAAAAAAAGAAAACTTACGCTTCTTTCTTCGATTATTACGACAAAACTAGTTTTGGCCAAATTTCATTTTTTCCGGCCATTGTTCCAGCGTATGCTCCGGGTCATCCCGGCAAAGTTTAATTAGACGTCATTTGCAAAGTGTCCTTTCAAGTTTGTTCAGGTGCGTTCTAAATAGGTGTTCTCTCTTGTTCAGAACTGGGAATACTGCTGCATGAAGATACTACCCAGATGGTGTGGCGTTTCCGGTATCATCGTTATTATCAGCCGTGTCTTTGTTGAAACGAAGTGGAATGGAAACCAAGGTGGTATTAAAGTATTTGCTAGGCTGGATAGAGATAAATTACCTAAGCGAACGCAGATTCAAATTTATGCCACAACTAAAGCATCGAAAAGTCAATCCAATGTGTAACTTTAGGTGGTAGTTCTTCAATTATTATTTAGACTAGCATTTGCCCAAACTCCAAACAATAAATGTGATAAAGCTCGTTGAATTAAATATGTGGCTACAAAAATATTTAAATTGTTTAGAACTCGTTGTGCACTTAATTGAGCAAACTACATTCATGGATAGAACTGTCATCCTATGTTTCAACACGAGTCTGTCCCAGACAGATCCCAGGCAGCACTCGGACAAGTCGTCTGTTTTAATTACTTCTAAAACGCAAAATTAATACATTAATTGAGGAGCACTCTCAAGGATTTATGTCAGCAATTTCCATTTGGTCTACGGCCCAGCAAACATCACCTGTTGAGTTGCGGGAAAATGAGGTTGAGAACTGTTCCTTCTTACCGACCATGTTATCCACCCACCTCGAAAACAGACCTGGCAGAAAGTTGACATAGTTTAGGATAAGGGGAAGTTGTCCAAAACACTTTGCACCTTGAATTAAATAACATGAAATGTACTTACAAATATACTAACTAACCAACTTACTGACGTATTAACTAACTAACTTAGTTAGTTAACCAACCGACTTCGTTGTTTCGAAGCATAAAGTGCTGCGGACAATACATGGTGGGAAACTAGAAAATGAATGTGTGGCGCAAGACACATGAATCACGAGTTATATCATGTGTACAAAAATGCGAATATTATTTAGCGTACAATATACGGCAGACTTCAGTGGGCTGGTCATTTAGTGCGAATGTCACAAGAAAAAATTGCAAAAATAATATTCAGTAGGGAACCTGGTACAAAAAGAGGCGATTTCGTGCAAGGCCACGAATACGTTGGCTGTACACAGTGGAAGAGGATCTGGCGACCCTAAACGTTCGGGGCACCTGAGAAGTATCACCTAAGACCGACGAAGATATTGCTCTACAATACGGCCTGCAATGGCGTGACGCCACGTTGTGGTATTTTGACGGTAGACCTTCTGGCATTGATTCAAAATCCTAATATCTCTGAAATTTTCTTTATTCTGAACCCATTCTTCCCGCCGTCCATCGCTGACTACTATCCCCTATTCCGAAAAACCACCAAAGACCATCATTTGCGAGCGTTCACTCTGTGTAACCGGCTCAGTCGTCCTTGCTTCCCCAAAAGCTTAAACCCATTTCGATGAAATTGAAACGTAAATGCCATCTGCACCATCTCTGCAGTAGTATGTAGTAGCTAGACCTTTGCCAAGTGGATGCTTTTGCTTGTGCAGCACGAGAAGCTACCAGATGAGGACGCCAAGAGTGAGAGCGAGAAGAACATGCCAAGTGGTTCACCGGTGGATAGTTCCCAGTTTTATGAGGGTAACCTACTTGTGCGTTGACTGCATTTCCTACGCCAGCAGCCACAACGGATCTACAGTTGTGTTCAGAAAATAGTTGTGCAAGCCTATTTTCATACAAAATGCTCAACTTTGGCATGCTGTAACTTTGCATCTGTTTCAATAATTTTCATGAAATTTTGACAGACTACAAGAATACCAACGTTCATTACAATGAAAATTTTCGTGGCACATGTTATAAAAAATAAAGCAACAAAATAATTAAAAAAAATATTTGTTCAGAAAATAATTTCGAAAATATTGGCTTTTTTACGTTTGGAGGAAATGGTTGAAACGCATAGTAAAGAAGAATTTTTTATTCTGACCCCAACCTGTACCTTCCTGTCCCGGCATAGTGGTGGCTCTCGACATGGTTACACACTGCCCACCGGTTGACTTTGTCGTCGTCAGTTTTGATATAACCACTTAAAATGTTGGACCGATTTAGGAAAGGAATGACTGCTGCTTTTGATTAGATGATGCCTCAGGCAGACAGAAAATTGGTCAGGAATTTCCGGCTGTTCGGCACAGATTGGGAATTAAAGCTTGTTTGAAGCATGAATCCTTCTCCGGTTTTCTACTTTCAGCTTCAGACAGATGATAAAATTAGCTTCAAACGCAATTACGACTCGTTTTTCGACTTGATTGATGAAATGGGGAAAAAGCTTAAGCCGTTGCGATGGGATTGTTTCATCACAACCGGAGCTAAACTCAATTTATCATCGCTATCTCATTCGGAAAACATTTTTCACTCGGATGGCCTGAGGGATAGGGTGGCCTATAATGATGAAACTACAAAAAGCTCAAGCTATAACACAACATTGAAGCCCCATAAGCTACTGTGGAAATTTGAACGAATTCCTTCAACACTAAGGAGGGATCGCTGTATTAGATAAAATTATTATGTTACTGACTCGAAGATTCTCCTATCCATAGAGAAGATACTGGCGAAAAATTTGGTCTTGGCTAAAGAAACAAAATTAGTTTATAGCATCGGAAACTAGAATTCTGGCTCGCTCGGGGTGGAATGGATACTCCGCATGAAAAGATATTTTTTTCAAAACTGTTCCGATTTCGTTCAAATTGTGTAAGCCGAATCATATTGCAAAATTATTAGACCACGTTTTATTTGCCATAAAACTGTTCATTTTTCCAACAGAATATAGGTATCTGACGTTGCACCCGGGAAAATGTATTTCAAATATCGTCCCAGGTAACAATTGTAGTTTATGATTCACTTCTAGGGTGTCATAAATAAACGCCCATAAAACCATGGTCAAAAGTAAAACGTGCCTAGTTCGCCCACTCTTCAAGATGTTAGAAAATGTATAGTTATGTGAAATAAGCTTATGTCACACAAATAAAGGAAAATAGCATTAATGGGAGCTATTTGAAGGTGAAACAGTTTGAAAACAAACTTTTAAGATTACACTAAAAATTCCTAATCTTGCGAAGAAACCGTCCTACATCAGTACACTTTTTATGTTGGCTTTGTGCACAAGCAGACAAATTGAAATAAGAATATCTGAAACGTTTCCAACTATTTCTCCAATTCAGTTCCTCTAATAACATGGTTAGGGGCCCAGATAGCCGTAGCGGTAAACGCGCAGCTATATTCAGCCATGACCAAGCTGAGGGTCGTGGGTTCGAATCCCACCGGTCGAGGATCTTTTCGGGTTGGAAATTTTCTCGACTTCCCAGGGCATAGAGTATCTTCGTACATGCCACACGATATACACATGCAAAAATGGTCATTGGCATAGTAAGCTCTCAGTTAATAACTGTGGAAGTGCTCATAAGAACACTAAAGCTGAGAAGCAGGCTCTGTCCCAGTGGGGACGTAACGCCAGAAAGAAGAAGAATAACATGGTTAGGGGTACAATGAGCAGGTAGATGATAAATCGAAATGAAATTGTTGCAATTCGGGTTTTTTTTTTTTATTTCCGTACAAAGTGGGCCGAAGGTCAGATTTTCATGAAACTTTTTCCACAGGCAGGGCTCATCAATATATGAATAAAAAAAAATAGAGAAAAATTCAAGGTCGCTTATTTTCCCGGAAAACTCAGTTGGTTCCTCTGACACTACTTACTTTGAAAATTCATAATTCAAGTACGAAGCATCGTAGAAACAATTTTTTTTTTTTTGGTCATGAAAGCAAATTTTCTTAGGAATAAAAAAAAATTAACTGGAAAAAGTTTTTCACAAAATTTAACACTGTTGAGAAAATTCGTAAAGAAAAGCCGGAAAAACTATGTTCCAATTAGTGGAAAACTTTCAAAAATATATTTTTGAGAAGGTAATTTCATAAGTTTTAATCGCTGAAATTTTTGAAATGTACTTTTTTTTTTCGTTTTTGAGTTATGGCCAATTTTGTGGAAAATGACCATACAAGCCTTTTCTTTGAAAACCCATATTTCAATCGAAGCATCGGAAAAACAAAGATTTTTTATCAAAGCAATTGCAAATTTTCTAAAACATCTGAAAAAAAAGACATGGGATTGGTTTTTATGAAGTATAAGTCGGAATGGATGATATTTTTCATAAAAAAATTACACCACTAAGAAAAACTGAAAAAAAAACTGTTTCTGCCTCAATTTTTCATTACACTGAAAAGGGATTCTTTCTTTTCTATGGAACAAATAAGATTATTATTATTTTTTTTATATTTATTTATTCAATTATTTAGTATATAACTTACATTTTCATCTTAATACTATCTATTTTTTCAACCGGGAAGATTGTCTTTGGTTGCTAACACCAGAAGATTTTCGTTTCTTTGTATTATAAGAACAAAGCATGCTGTATTTTCTTGGTTTTCATGTGCATCTGAGAATTCACTAGCAAAAATGCTTCGTTCGTCTTTTGGTATAAATGAATGATATTTTTTGTTCGAAGAATTGGAACAAGGTTAGAAAATCTTTCCTGAAGAAATTTTTCAGCCTTTGAATAGTCATTTTCAGTTGCATAGATAAATTCCCAATCTTTTTAAATTGGTTTTTCACCTTTTGTGACACAGCCCAGTCGAAAAATTGTTTGGCGTTATTAATCTCTGCTGATTTTATAATACTAGCATCTCTAGCCATTCGCTTAATGTCAAATTTCAAAAATGTATGCAACCCTGAAAATGATTTTAAAATTAAAGCAGAATAGCACTTTTTCCCAACCTCACATGGAAAAGGTCTTTGTGGCAACATTTTCAGTTTTTCTTAGCGGTGTAATTTTTCATGAAAAGTATCATCCATTCCGACTTATACTTCATTAAAACCAATCCCATATCTTTTTTTTTAGAAGTTTTAGAAAATTTGCAATTGCTTTGATAAAAAATCTTTGTTTTTCGGATGCTTCGATTGAAACATGGGTTTTCAATAAAAAGGCTTATATGGTCATTTTTCACAAAATTGGCCATAACTCAAAATCGAAAAAAAAGTACATTTCAAAAATTTTAGCGATTAAAGCTTATGAAATTACCTTCTCAAAAATATATTTTTGAAAGTTTTCCACTAATTGGAACATAGTTTTTCCGGCTCTTCTTTACGAATTTTCTCAATGGTGGAAAATTTGGGGAAAACTGTTTCCAGTTAATTTTTTTTTTATTCCTGAGAAAATTTGCTTTCACTTTCATAAAAAAAAACTTTGTTTCTACGATGCTTCTTTCTTGAGTTATGATTTTTCAAAGAAAAGGCTCAAAATGGCACATTTGCACATTTTTTACAAAATGGCCATAATTCAAAAACGAAAAAAAGTACATTTCAAAAATATAAGCGATTAAAGCTTATGAAATTATTTTCTCAAAAATATTTTTTTGAAAATCTTCCACGAGTTGGAGCATAGTTTTTCCGGCTTTTCTTCACGAATTTTCTCAATGGTGGAAAATTTTGTGGAAAACTTTTTCCAGTTAATATTTTTTATTCCTGAGAAATTTGTTTCATTTTCATTAAAAAAAACTTTGTTTCTATGATGCTTCGTTCTTGAGTTATGATTTTTCAAAGTAATAGTGTCAGGGGAAAACAAAAAAATCCAACTGAGTTTTCCGGGAGAATAGACTACCCTGAATTTGTCTCAATTTTTTTATTCATATATTGATGAGCCCTGCTGTGGAAAAAGTTTCATGAAAATCTGAGACCTTTCGGCCCAAACCCGTACGGAAATAAAAAAAATCCCCAATAGTATGAAGTAAAGCGTGTTCACTAGAATCAATAGTTTGTATGATTGGAAAAAGTAAATTTTGTTACTAAATTTAAAGTGGGACTGTTATGCCAAAATATACGGGGTTTTAGGTAATTTTTACGCGTAACAATACCACCGACAGTAGTGATTTATTATGTGCTAAACGAACTGACCGTTCTTACGTATACATGGTACCAAATTTAGAGGATGTATATCCTCAAGACTATGTTGAGGCACTTAATGATAGCTCAAGTACATAAGCCAAACGGAGCCACATGTTGAGTAGTTAGAAAATATGATTTTACACTTTGGAAAAGAAAGCAAAATTTTCTGTATGCGAGTAATAAGAAAATGTATAAGTAAGTGAAAGAAGTGTAGATGAGTAAGTAAGAGAGTTAAGGGCTGTCCATTAATTACGTTAGACATCTTCTGGGATTTTTAAACCCCCCTCTCCCCTAATGGTACGATTTTTTTGTATGAACATTAAAAACAAATTGTATGGCGCGTAAGAATCTTAAACTGTTTTTTATCTTCTAATATTTGAAAAATACATTTAAGAGCGAAACTCGTTGAATACTCATGAGCGGTTCCACGCCGTTTCGCAAACCCGATTATTTTTGTATTTTTTGAATCGCCTGAAAATTTTCATACAGATTCTTTATGACCAAAAATGCCGCTTCAAACCGCCATTTTGAACCTCGTCTTATTTTTGAGAAGGGCGTATCGGAAAATGCATGGCAAATCTTTAAAAAACTGGAAGTCGAAAACGGTTTGTCCGATCGATTTGAGATCTTCTACAAAGTTTTAGGTATTGCTTAGGACTATATGGAGAAAAATATGCACGGTAAAAAAAGGTCCAGATTATTTTTTATTTCAAAAACAAATTTTAAAATCGATTTTCTCCAGAAACGCAGTTTCGATTTTTTTTTTATTTTTGGATATGTTTTAGGGGACAATTATGTGATTTATTGCACAATT
>NW_018734691.1:0-35047 GCF_002204515.2 Aedes aegypti
TTGCTGTATTTATTAAAAATTATTTGTTCTTACTTTGAAGGTCTTTGGTGAACAGCAATTCAATCTGGAGTGCTTAAACCGACCCAATAACAGAACTACTAAGGAATGCTGCAAGGCACCGAGAGTTATTCCTCCCAGGGATCAGTTTGCCAATTGTCAGCAAAAGTTTCCAGCTAGTCAGCCAACAGTTTTCCACCGAATCATAATGTGAGTTTTTTTTTAGTTTATTTGAACGTTTTGTCTTTCCACGTTAATATACTTTTTTGTTACAGTGTTTTGCGCAATGTATGTTTGAAGAGCAAGGAATTATGATGGGAGGATTACTGAGCAAAGATGCCGCGATAGGTAAAATCGTAGCTATGGCAGGATCATCAAGTGAATTAGGATCAGTGGCAAATCACGTAGTTGAAAGTTGCTATCGGAAAATATCCGCATTGGGAGCACAAAAGGACAACCTTGGATGCAGCCTGATGGCCGGTACTTTTTTGGACTGTGTGCCTTCCATGATGTTTACGGTGAGTACTTTTGTTTATTCCAATATTCTAAAGATAGGAATTTCCCCATCATCCTTGCTTTCCTCCATGACCGTATGGACGTGGCCGGTAACGTTATTGGCTTTACAATATTTGGAGTCCTCGAAAATGTACATTGAAGACGGCATGCTACTCCTAAGCTACATCTCATGATTCCTGGTGCAATTTCGATTATTCTGGTCAATCACGAAGTATCAACTACGAATTGTACGGTCATTAATGCTTATGCTATTCCTAAGTTAAGAATTTTCTAATTTTTTTTTTTTTTTTTAGCATTGCCTTTCTTCGTTTGGACTGCCGATGTCGAGTGTGAACAGTTGAAGGCCCATTTGAAGAAGGGTTGCCCCATTATGACTTTAAAGAAACCAGTGACACATTGAAATATGCTAATTGGGCAATTACGAGATGTTTTTAGATAAGAATTTTATACAAAGAAGGTTGCGCTGAATAAATGAATTTAAACGAATTGTACTTTGTGTGAGATGTGTGTTGTGGGAGATTCGATGGGAATTCTTTCAGCAAGATCGTTTGATCCAGATTTGAGTTTGATCTGCTTAAGCTAAAATATATTTTTTTATTTAGGATCTGTTCAATGACAAATTCATGTACTATGTTTTGATCTCACACACAACTAAGCTTTTTGAAGCGTTTTAAACTGTTGCCTGTAAGTTTTAATTAGCATGTAAGTTTAATCTAGATTTAAGTGAACATATTTTATAGTTCACCTTCGCAAATAATAATAATAATAACTCAAAAACACTTTCCAACTCTCAATCAATAAATCAAATTATAACCGTCGCACACTTGATAAACACTCCTCTTGTTACTTTATCGAGTCATTGAGTTTGAAGTTCTTCCGACGTCAAATGGTCCAGTGGCTCATGATGTCTATCGACGGGTTTCCACTACAAGGGGCTGTTGCGGCGAAAATCCTTACATACACCCCACCCCCCTCCCGTGTCGCCTTAACATTTGGTTGTGCGTCACCAGACCGTATCACGTCCAGCACAGTCAATTTCGTAACATGCCTCTTCAACGTTCCGCCCAATACCTGTACTTCCGCTCTACGCGGCCCGCCATCTTTTCCCGGAAACATTTGGACCACTCGTCCACGTATCCACCGGTTCCTTACATTTTCGTCCACTACGAGAACTAGATCTCCAACATCGATTGCCTTTACATCTCGGAACCACTTCGTCCAACGAATAATAGTTAGTAGATACTGTACAACCCAACGGCGCCAGAAGTTGTCCAGCGTATGCTTCATCGTGTTTCAACTACTTCTCAGCGCCATCCCTACATCCGTCGGAAATTTCTCGGGTTCTCGTACGCCATTCGAACTTAACAGCAAAAAGTGGTTCGGGGTCAGTGATTCGTGGTTGGCAGTATCCATCCCATTCGATGGGATCGAAATCGAAATCAATATTTTTTCAAACATTTTAGTCAAAAATTATCTGCTCTTTCAGACAATGAACAAATTTCTAGGCTTATGAGCTTCGAAAAACATTCGAAAATGACCGAAATTTGAAAATTATATCATAATTTTGTATTAAAATCGCTATATCTTTAAAACGGTAAAAGTTAGCCTGATTTTCCCGTATACCTTATTTGTTGTAAATTTTGCGTACTTTCATAAAATCGAGTTGAAAAACATTTAAAAAGTTATTATGACCATTATCAAAAATTCACCTTTTTTTTTAAAAATCATAACTTTTTTGTCTTTTCCGTGCGGCAAATCCTCCAGAAATGCCGTGAGTACCAGGTCCCTACGCACCATTTGTTCATCGATTTCAAGGCGGCATACGATAGTATCGACCGCATAGAGCTATGGAAAATCATGGACGAGAACAGCTTTCCGGGAAGCTCACAAGATTGATCAGAGCAACGATGGACGGTGTGCAAAACTGCGTGAAGATCTCGGGCGAACACTCCAGTTCGTTCGAGTCTCGGCGGGGACTACGACAGGGTGACGGACTTCGTGCCTGTTGTTCAATATTACGCTTGAAGTCGTCATGCGGAGAGCCGGACTTAACAGTCGAGGCACGATTTTCACGAGATCCGGACAATTTGTTTGCTTTTGCGGACGACATGGATATTATTGGGAGAGTCGGGCTAATGGTGAATGCGTCGAAAACAAAGTACATGCTGGTTGGCGGAACTGAGCGCGACAGGGCCCGCCTAGGAAGCAGTGTTACGATAGACGGGGATACCTTCGAGGTGGTGGACGAGTTCGTCTACCTCGGATCCTTGTTGACGGCTGACAACAATGTTAGTCGGGAAATTCGAAGGCGCATCATCAGCGGAAGTCGTGCCTACTATGGGCTCCAGAAGAAACTGCGGTCAAGAAAGATTCACCCCCGCACCGAATGCACGATGTACAAAACGCTCATAAGACCGGTGGTCCTCTATGGGCATGAGGCGTGGACTATGCTCGAGGAGGATTTGCAAGCTCTTGGGGTTTTCGAACACCGAGTGCTAAGGACGATCTTCGGCGGCGTGCAGGAGAACGGCGTGTGGCGGCGAAGGATGAACCACGAGCTCGCTCAACTCTACGGCGAACCCAGTATCGTGAAGGTAGCTAAAGCTGGAAGGATACGCTGGGCAGGGCATGTTGCAAGAATGCCGGACAACAACCCTGTAAAGATGGTGTTTCGCCACGAATCCGGTCGGAACAAGAAGGCGTGGGGCGCAGCGAGCTAGGTGGATTGGCCAGGTACACCAGGACCTGGAGAGCGTGGGTCACAGTCGGGATGGAGAGAAGCGGCCATGAACCGAGGGAATTGGCGAAATATTGTTGGCGAGGCTTTATCAAGATAATTGATGTAAAGCCAAATAACTAAGTAAGTAACTTTTTGTCCATGACCCCACTGTGCAAAAACTTCATATTTTGTCTACTTTAACATATAAAAAATACGATTGTTGAGAAAATTGATTTTTAAGCTTTATTTTCAAAATATAAAAAAATACAATTTTTTACAGTGTTTATTTTTTTCAGATAGGCAATTTTCAAACTTTTGACGATAGTAAGCACTATCAGTGTTATGTCTTGTTTCGCGTCGCGTTTTGTGAATGTCCTGTTGTTCTTACGTTAGCACAAATCACACAAATTGATAGTATCAAGATGTGTTCTGTAACTTTTAAAACAAACTTTTGCAACTTCTCCGAAAATGCCATTTTAAGGTTATGTTTCAATATACTTTCATTTACAGGGTGATTACTATATCCTGTCAGTAAAATAAGTAATCATACAAAAAAGATGGTTGTATGAATTTTAATTAGCAGTGTATATCCATTTTTAAACATCTATAACATTTGTCTTCGCTATACATAGATAACATATTATTTTTTTTACCTCAATTTTCAGTCACAAGCGTTGTTTCAGAAGCATTACAGTTAACACGCACGTTATTCAGAAGCATATATTTTAACCAAAAAAGACATATATTTTTCGCTAAAATTTTTCATAATCAGTCTTATGCTATTCCCTAGTAAGTCTAGAAGATGGTGATACCATGCTGTTTCAATCAAGCATTTTTTTTTAGCGGAGTTTAGTCTAAAATACATATCTGTGGAAAACGTGCGTGCCATTGACTAAAAAATTGACTAAAAACTAAGGTAAATGAATAAATATTTAATCTTTACTTTGTCAAAACAAACTTTATAGATGTACTAAACAGGATGTACACCGGAAATTAAAATTTATACATACATCTTTTATCTACGATCATTTACTTTACTGAGAGGAATTAGTAATCACCCTGTATAGCATCCAAGATTCATCAACTACGTGTTTAGTTTGTTTGTTTCAATCAAGTGCAGTATAGTTTAGTCGCACCTCACGTATCATGTAACAACGAAAACATGTTCTAGTAACAGTTTGTTTGTTTACATGGGGCTTCTCATATGTTGCGCGAAAGTTTTGTGAAAACTTTAGCTCTGTGGGTCGTGTTCATATTTGCCAGTAAGGTATTCCGAAGGGTGCAGGGTTTATTCTGAGTTGAAAACAAACTGTGTTTGCTTAAGGAAGTGACAGCGGAAGGAAATTGAAGGGTTCGACCTGCGTCGTACATGGTACTTACCGATTTGAGTCGCCGTGAATGAAAAAAAGTCAGGGGAAAGTTCGAGTGAGCTGGGACGCAGCGTCGAAAGTTGACGGCGTATCATTGAACTCCGTTAGATGCAGCGGCGTAAAAGAAAAGGCACCACGTGAACAGTTACGATACGGCGGAAGAAGCGATCGAGGTGGTAAAAGAAGTGATTGAAGTGCACAGGATCACCACAGAAGCATGGTCGAACAGCTAGGAGAACCGAACCAGAAGACTGCAAAAGCCATGCTATCAGAAAAGGACATCGGGTTTAAACGGGTGTTAGGAATGGCGTGGAGACAAGATGAGGATGGCTTTACCTATACTTTGCAGTTTGGTGAGAAGGTGAAAAAACCACGATTCCAACCAAAAGGGAAATGCTTCGGCTCATCATGAGCATCTACGATCCGTTAGGACTAGTGACGTCATTCGTAATCCTTGGGAAATTCACTCCAAGAAGTGTGTGGTCAAAACAGATTGGGATAGCAGTATTCCGAAGAGATTGCACGCGTGGATAGTTGGATCGCTATGCTCAATAAGATATCCATCCGGAATGCATAAGCGCGGTGCTACTTCTCAGGCTACGACCCACGAGCTTCTAAACTCTAGAGTTACACATTTGTAGATGCGAGCGACTGGCTTTCGCAGCAGTAGCATAACTTCCGGATCGTAGAACAGGACAGATAAGAGTCGCACTTGTCCCATCGAAACCGAAATTCGCTCCACTTAGAGGACTTTCAATACCACGGTTGAGTTGATGGCAACGTTGCTTGGAGCTCGTCTACGTAGGAATGTTGAGGAAAACCTGAACTGGAGCGATTCATCTACAGTTTGTTCATGGACAGGTCTAGAACCAAAAAGCAGAAAGAACGTTGTGATCGATTGCTCAGTCCGAGGCGTTCCCTGAGAAAGTGCGACCCTGAAGCAGAACCTGAATCAAAGCACAGACAACAGAAGCAAATAGAAGCATCCAGAAGTCTTGTGAAACAATCAGCATTCGCCGAATGAATACAGAGTGTTGCGGGTTGGCAGCAGAGCAGTAGAAGCGGAGATACTCACTGTCTATGCAAAAATTTGCGATTATCCTTCCAGAAAACTATCGGATTACTGAACTTTCGTTGGAGTGTTATCGTCGAAAGTAAAGTTCATGCCAACGTCCAGAAGTTCCCACATGCCACGTTTGCGAGTGGAAATTCACCTAGCCAAAAAACGTTACATGTGGTGTGGGGTCTACAAATCCACGCAATTCGGCCACACATGGGACCGCTGCCTGCGGTACGATGCAACCAGATGTACGATGGTTTACATTGTTGGAGTGGATCTTTTTGAACCGTATATGGTGAAGGTTGGATACGCCTGGCGAAACTATGAGTTGCTTTTTCACCTGCCTTATGGCCAGGCTATTCATCTGGAGGTAGTTGCCAGTTTGTCCACGGATGCGTGCAAGAAAGCGATCAGAAGGTTCATAGCACGACGTGCTCTCTCAAGAAATATTCTGACAACGACAACACACTTCATTGGAGCGAGTCGCAGTTTCAGACGAGTTCAGAAGGATGTCTACGGAATGGGGAGCACTTTTACGAAATGCCCATACGCAATGGCGGTTCAAATCCTCCGGCTGCATCGCAATATGGGAGGCTGCATGAGAGAGAATGGTACGGGCGGTAAAGGCAGCTCTAGGGTGCGTTACAGTGGTACGGAAGATGAATGACGAATCATTCACGACGGTATTACTGAAGAAGAAAGCTGGTCAACTCCAGTCCGCTTACGTTCTGCGGTTCGGGGTCAGTGATTCGTGGTTGCAGTATCCATCCCATTGATGCGGCCAACCACGAATCACTGACCCCGAACCGTAGAACGTAAGCGGACTGGAGTGACCATGCTTTCTTCTTCAACTAATACGTCGCGAATGATTCGTCATTCATCTTCCGTACCACTCTAATGCACCCTAGAGCTACCTTTACCGCCGTACCATTCTCTCCAAGCAGCCTCCCATATGCGGTGTCAGCCGGAGATTGAACCACCATTGCGTATGGCATTTGTAAAAGTGCTCCACAATTCGTAGACATCCTTTCTGACTCGTCTTTGAAGCTCCCGACTCGCTCCAATGAAGGTTGTGTCGTTGTCAGAATATGTTTCTTGATGAGAGCACGTTGTGCTATGAACCTATGTTCGCTTTCTTGCACACATCCGTGGACATGGACAACTGCAACTACCTCCAGGTGAATAGGCCTCTGAACGTAAGGCAGGTGAAAAGGCAACTCATCGTTTCGCCACGCTGCGTCCATCCGGTTGCAATTGTACGCAGGCAGTGATCCCATTTTGGACAAATTGGCGTGGATTTGTAGACGCCACACCACATGCAACGTTTCCTGGCTAGGCGAATTTCCATCGCAAAGTGGCATGTGAACTTCTGGAACGTTGGCATGACTTTACTTTCGACATTAAAGTCCCAACGAAAGTTCAGTAATCCGATGGTTTTTGGAAGGATAATCGGAAATTTGTACGTGAGTATCCCGCTTCTGCTGCCAACCCGCAACACTCCGTATTCATCGGCGAATGTTGATTGTTCCACAAGATGCTGGATGCTTCTATCTGCTCTGTTGTCCTGTGCTTCGATTAAGGTTCTGCTTCAGGGTCCCACTTGCTCAGGGAGCGCCTCGCACTGAGTAGTCGACCACAACGTTCTTCTGATTTTTGAAGCTCTACCACTCTACAATCTATTAGCCTTTATGGAGCGTAGGCTGTCCACGAAATGGTGAACATATGCTACAGAACGCAACATTCGCTCAAACCGCGAAAATTTTTCACTGTCTATCGTTGGCTTCCTGATATGATGACTGAAGATGTGCGCCTCACGTAGTTCCGTGTCACTTTCATCCGAATCTTCGTCTGGATATCGACCAACAGCACTGTTATTGTAGCCCGAAGCATTCCCTTTGATAGAATCGTGGTGTTTTCCACCTTCTCGCCAAAACTGCAAAGTAAGGTAAAGACATCCTCATCTGTCCCCACGCCATTCCTAACACCCTTCAAGCCCGATGTCCTTTTCTGATAGCATGGCTTTGCAGTCTGGTTCGGTTCTCCTAGCTGTTCGACAATGCTTTTGTAGCTGGTTATCCAATTCAAATAATGAAATTCCGCACGCCTGTGCACCTCGATAGCTTCTTCCGCCGTATCGTGACTGTTCAAGTAAACGTCCACGTTGTGCTTTTCTTTATAGCCGCTGCACCTCTGGGATTCTGATGAATTGCGAGTGGCGGGGAACAGGCTGCTACGAATATACCGTCAGTCCACGTAGTATTCACTGGCAGTTCAGGAGAATCCTTGTAGAGAAACTGTAAGGCGCTGCGATCTTCCGCTGGATTGAGATTTGCAGAAACATCTCTTTGCTGTCTGTGAACACTGCAACTTGACGCTCCCCGGTACGAAAACATCACGGATAGTAACGGAATCAGAAGATCCGCGTCCTTGAGCCAATGTTAATTAATTATTCGTGTTAATTTATTTTTTCATTCTACCATATATTACGGTAAATGATGGCTTCGGTACCCTGAGGGTATTTTCGGCAGCATTAACTTATCGTCATTGTTTTAAATTTATCTACGGAACAAGAGTTAACTTCACTGCACTCAACATATTCCTTGAACTTAATCTTCCATGTAAATCACATTTTTCACAAAAATATTATATAACATGGGTTTCATCGTCAAAAATAATAATGCTTACGAAATTATCGTCATTCGAGAGCTGCCGAATTAAACAACACAGAACAGCTTACAAAAACTCACCACTTTGAAAGGTTCAATTCTCCGCTCCAATGCCGATTTTTTCACAACAGCTACGCACGATCACTTATGCACTATTGAACTCTAGATTTGTATATAAGCACTCGAAAATACTTTAGTTTTAAGCTTTAAATCACAAATTAAAATTAATGCACTTTGATTTCCTCGGCAATCACTTTTCATTACGGTAACAGGTTGCCAAAAACCATATTGAATTGCGGTGTATTTATTATCACGATTTTAAATTCACAGGAAAACACGAACATGACTAATTAATTTATTGAAATTAGGAAACAAGCATGCATTGGTAACAATTAGCCTTTTACTACTTTATTATTTGAAGATTGTAGTGCATATTGTTCAATATACTGAGAAATATATAAAATATACGTCTTTTAGTAGTGAACTCTTTGGCAACACTCCTGTTGTTCTACAGGCAATCAGAGCTTGATGTTTTTGTGTCAAGTCATAAGTGAATTGATTTGCAAAGGGCCTATTCTGATTTTCTCATACACTGAGATAATAGGAACGCAAATAAATTTTACTGGCAAAGTTTGGATTTTGATCCGAATCCGAAAAAATCGTGGAACATCGCAATCGGATTTTTTTTAATGTTACCATTTATTCTCTCGGTAAAAACTACACTGTAAGGTCAAAGTACCTTTAAAGGGTAAAAAGTACCCTCTTTGAGAGAAACTAGTTTAACTCATAAAAGAAGTAAAGGGCCTTTACTCTTTAAAGAGTAAACGGCTTGTAGGTCAGATCGACGAGTAAATTTTACCCATTATCCAAAGCATATTTTGTAAGGAACAGAGTAAAATGTACTCTTTTTTGTAGTTGAAAATCTTATTTAATTTTTATATTCATTTTCATAGAATAATCAACAGTAAAATCTTATAAATATAAACAAATTTATTCAATGCATAATAAAATATACTACTCCGATCAATATCTTCATGCATCCTCTTCATCCTTCAGGGATTGAGTTTGTTTTGGTACTCTGCAGCCAAAGTATCCTGTAATATCGGATTGTTTTATAGATGAAACGGCAATAAAAGCAATTCATGTACCTACCTATTGGACGTTCCCGCTTACTTTACTTACTTTTGCTGGCGCTACGTCCTTCAAGACATGACCTGCGCCACAATGTTACGCCAACTAACTCGGTCCATGGCTGCTAACCTCCAATTCCTCGATCGCCCCACACTTCCAAGATCCTGCTCCACTTGGTCAAACCACCTAGCTCGTTGCGCTCCCCTTCGTCTTGTACCGGCCGGATTTGAGTTGAACACCATTTTTGCGGGATTGTTGTCCGGCATTCTCACAACGTGTCCCGCCCATCGTACCCTTCCAGCTTTGGCGACTTTCGTGATACTGGGTTCACCGTAGAGTTGCGCAAGCTCGTGGTTCATTCTTCTCCTCCATACGCCGTTCTCACATACTCCGCCGAAGATCGTCCTAAGCACACGTCGTTCAAAACTCCTAGCGCTTGCAGGTCCTCTTCAAGCATTGTCCACGTCTCATGCCCGTAGAGGACTACCGGTCTTATTAGCGTCTTGTACATGGTACACTTAGTACAGAAGTGAAGTTTACCAGACCGCAAGGTCTTGTGGAGTCCATAGTAAGCACGACTTCCGGCGATGATACGTCTTCGAATTTCTCTGCTGCAGTTGTTATCCGACGTTATCAATGATCCGAGATAGACGAATTCGTCCACCACCTCGAACTCATCCCCGTCGATCGTCACGCGTCTGCCTATGCGAGCTCTATCGCGCTCGGTTCCTCCAGCCAGCAGATATTTCGTCTTCGACGTATTTACCTTCAATCCAACCCGATCTGCTTCACGTTTCAGCCTGGTATACTGTTCAGCAACCACCTGGAACGTTCTTCCGACAATGTCCACGTCGTCAGCGAAACAAATGAACTGGCTGGATTTATTGAAGATCGTGCCCCGCATGTTGAAGCCCGCCCGTTTCATAACACCTTCTAGCGCAATATTGAACAGGAGGCAGGAAAGACATCGCCTTGTCGAAGTCCTTTGCGTGTTTCAAACGGGTCCGATAAAGCACCCGATATCTTCACACAGCACTGTACACTATCCATCGTAGCTTTGATCAGTCTAGTCAGTTTCCCGGGAAAACCGTTCTCGTCCATAATCTTCCATAGCTCTTCGCGGTCGATGGTATCATAGGCCGCTTTGAAATCGATGAATAGGTGATGCGTAGGGACTTGATATTCGCGACACTTTTTGAAGGATCTGCCGCAACATGAAGATTTGGTCTGTCGTCGATCGCCCGTCCACAAATCCGGCTTGATAACTTCCAACAAATCTGCTTGCCAGTGGCGATAGACGGCGGAAGATGATCTGGGAAAGCACTTTATAGGCTGCATTAAGAATGGTGATCGCTCGATAGTTCTCACATTCTAACTTGTCCCCTTTTTGTATATTGGGTATATTATTCCCTCCTTCCACTCCTCCGGTAGCTGTTCTGTATCCCAGATCCTGGCTATCAATCGGTGCAGACAAGTGGCCAACCTGTCCGGGCCCATTTTAATAAGTTCCGCTCCAATACCATCCTTTCCAGCTGCTTTGTTGTTCTTGAGCTGTTTGATAGCATCCTTAACTTCACCTATTGTGGGAGTTGGCACGTCTCCCTCATCCGCCGTACTGATGAAGCCATTCCTCCTGCTGTCTTGATCTTCCTCCTCTGCGCCGTTTAGGTGTTCATCGCTGTTTAGGACGTTCCCGCATTTCTGCTAAATTATTTAGATATTACGGGAAAAAACTTTGAAGCACATCTCAAACACTGACGACCGATTCTTGTCAAGTAATTATTCATCCATTAAAGAGTAAATGAACGGAATATGTAAAAGGGCACAAAATACCCATTATTGGAAATTTTGATATACCCATTATTTTGACAGCTGCATATATCAGCAAAAAATGGGCATTTTTTATTCTTTATAGGGTAATGCCGAGTTTACAGTGTAGATGATAGAGCGTTCAACCTCAACCATATCGAGCCATTCAGCATGTCAGTTCAATTCACGGTGAAATTATTTACCTTTTTTCCTTTAAATTGGAGACGTGAAATTGGCCTAAATTCACCCCTTCGAGGGGGTGACATTGGTCCAAACAAACTACACTCAGGAAATTGAACTATCGATAAACATAGGAAACCCGTATGAAAATTTGCCACAAGAAAAAGGATTGAAATTAATACATTTATGTTATAAAACCAAATTTGAAAACAAAACAAAAATTCACGGCAACCTGGACAGGCTTCAAATTTATCCCTCTCATTTACATTATCACGTCTATCTTTTGATACTATGGGTAGTGATAGGGATTCTATCACTTCTTGAAAAAAGATTGATAGAAGATAGACTATATTACCTGTATCAATTGATAGACGGATGGAGATACTATCAGCATTTTTTCATCACTGATGGATCAAGCATATCTTTATCATCTATCTTTGGAGAAAAATATACTATCTGCAAAATTCTATAGCAATCCCTATCTATCCTATCATTGATACAAAAACCGAAACCAAAATCTTGCGCATAAATGGGGAAAAGCTAATGTAAATAACTCAAGGTAGGGTAAATGATGGCTTCGGCACCCTGAGGGTATTTTCGGCAGCACTAACTTATCGTCCTTGTCAACATTTATCTACGGAACAAGAGTTAACTTCAATGTACTCAACATATTCCTTGAACTATAATCTTCCTTGTGAATCTCATCTTTCACAAAAATATTATATAACATGGGTTTAATCATTAAATGAAATAAATGCATACGAAATTATCGTCATTCGTGAGCTGCCGAATAAAACAACACAAGAACTGCTTAAGAAAAACTCACCACTTTAAACGGTCCAATTCTCCGCTCCAATTCCAATAATTTCACAAAAACTCACTTATGCACTATTGAACTTTCGATTGGTATATAAAGCACTCAAAAATACTTAATTTCAATGCTTCAAATCACAAATTAAAATTAATGCACTTTGATTTCCTCGGCAATCACTTTTTATTACTGGACAAGGTTGCCAGGAAACCATATTCAATTGCGGTGTATTTATTATTCACAATTTAAATTCATAGAAAAAGTCAAACACAACTCATTGATTCATTGGAATTAGGCAACAAAGCATGCATTGGTAATAATTGAGCCTTTCAATGCTTTCCTTATCTGCGTATTGTAGCGCATAAACATCAATATACTGAGAAACATATAAAACATACGTCTTTTAATAGGTTAACTATTTTGGCAACACTCCTGTTGTTCTACAGGCAATTCGCGACTACGAAGCAAAAAGAGATTTCACAAAGCACTCGCACCAACGGAAAACCTCGTAAGGAACTGTCATCGTTTACGTGAAAAAAAGCAAAAAACATCTCTCTTGGTTTTTCTCACAGAAAACCGAAGAAAACATCAGCAGCTTCGTAGTCGCGAATCAGAGGATGATGTTTATGCGTCAAGTCATAAGTGAATTGATTTGCAAAGGGTCTATTCTGATTGTCTCATACACTGAGAATAATATGAACGCAAATAAATTTTAATTGTAAAGTTTGGATTTTGATCCAAATAAGCCGATCGAACAATATTCGGAGAGTGCTAATCATAAATAAACAAAAAATCGTGAAACATCGCAACCGATTTTTTTATGTTACCATTCACTCTCTCGGGAATAACATGGTGATAGAGCATTCAAGAGCAGCAACCTAACAGACCACAACCATATCGAGCCATTCAGCGAATAGTTCAATTCACGGTGAAATTATTTACCTTTTGCATTTAAGAGGAAAATAACCATCATCGTTCTACAAATTTTCAAAACCAGTTTTTTTGCTCAAAACTGAAGCAATGCTCAAGAAAATCTATCATTGCTTTGTACTTGCTATCTGAAATATGATGATGGATTTTCATAAGGATTGATTGAAATTTGAACGAAAAACTGGTTTCCAATTTTTGATGATTGCTGATGATTGAATGATGGATTCTTGAGCCTTAAAGAAATTTAAAAACAACTGCGCAAGTACCGTCGTTGGGGGTGAGATTTGGCCAAAAATGTGTAAGTCCTCATTTATTTCTAAACACTTTCGCAATTTGCATGATATGTTCGGCTAAATAAGAGAATATTTTGCCAATGCTGAACAAATAATTGAAATTTGATTATTTTCCTCTAAATAGGAAACGTACGAAAATTGGCCCAAACTCACCCCTTCGAGGGGAAGACATTTGGCCAAACAAACAACACTCAGGAAAGTGAACTATCGATAACATAGGAACCCCTTATGAAAATTCGCCACAAGACATCGGATCGAAATTCATAAGTTTACGTTATAGAACCGAAATTTGAAAACAACAATAGTTTTCGCGGCATCGTGGAATCGAACCAAGAACCTTGCGATCAATAGGCTCGTGCGCACTCCCCTTTTCTATCGACGCCTTAATGTAGGGTGATGCTAAAACGATACATACAGCTTTCGTATTGCAATAATCGTTTCATCATTCTTAAGGCAATATATATGAATTTATATAGTGCAGTTCGCTGCGTGTAGAATAGATACGCAATAAGAACAAATCAAGAGAGTCGTGTTCCTTTCATGTTTTCTAGAGCTTTCCAATATGATGGATGATATGATGGACAGGAATGTGAGATTTATAAATAGTATTCGTCCACCTAAAAGCGAGATTATCTGTGAAGCCTTAAAACTGACAATTTAAAAAGGCCTTTTTCAAGCTTTTTTTCGATGATTTATTAAAAATAAACTACTAGTTCTATGAATCTAATATTTTGATGGTACAGTCAACCTTCATTTGTTGCGCTAAACCTGTAGCCCACTAAGTGCAAGACTTTGACTAATCGGGCTGAGTTTCGAGTTGTTAAATAACATAAAACAAACAAACGAAGCTATAAACATTGATAAATTGCGTCTTATGTCAGAAAAAGAAGTTTGCCTTCGTTTTAGGTGGGCTATAGCCCAACTAACGGGAGCCCAATTGAAACATAGCCCACTTAAAAATAATGCAACGAACGAATTTCGACTGTAGTTGTAGATAATTTCAAAGATTACCACGGTTACTATATTGAGAAGGTGATATATTCCGAAAACTGACAGCTACTTGATGACGTCATTCTTATCCATCTCGAACAAATTTGTGAAAAATGAACTAGTGATCCTGATGGCATATGGACCGATGCACGAGTTCACTATTTGACGTTTGAGCGGTGCCGTGTTATTTACGTGACCATGGCAACTAGTGAATTCGGCACCGCTTAAACGTCAAATTAGTGAACTCGTGCATCGGTCCATAGTACGAAAGAAGTGAAACCAGTGTTTAGCAAGTGGTGAGTTACAGTCGTCGGCAATAACCAGAGGACGGTGTGTCCATCTTTTTCTCTTTTGTGATTTCTTCCTTTCGTAACGACAAAAGTCATGCGTGTTGTTTCAATGCGGACGGATGGTGTGGATCAGGAGCGAATAAAAGGGATAATATTCCGGCGCTCATTTTAAATCAACATCCAGCGGTGACAGTTACGCGCAGACAATATTACGCGCAATTCAAACGCTATTCAGAAATACAAATTATCCAATAATTGTGTTCCGTAGAATTTCCTTGCATAGCACAATATTATGAACCAATTAACAATGACGTCACGCTGCACGTTTTTGGTTGGTTGGTTGGTTCTTGGTTAGAATCGCACCTGCTGCAAGTTTACAACCATGGCATGTCAATTTTCACAGCCGAAATGCTGCCACAGTAAGACGTGATACAAAAAATATTCGATGAAATATTTAAATGAAAACGAAATTAGGCTGCGTCCATTTATGACGTAACGCTAAACTGTTCAATTTTCGACCCCCTTCCCCTCCGTAACGGCCTTTGTATGAAAAAAAATGTATGAGCCGCAACATTTGAGCTTACTTCCCACCCCGCTACAGCGTTGTGCATTCAATTTGATTCTTTGTTACTGTATTTATAACTGCAACGCTGTTTTCAGTGTAGTCTGTATTTTTATGCATTGGCCCTTTCAGCGAGTAGAACATAATGAGTGACGTTCAATTTCAGTCATTGTCAACACATGCGAAAAGTAACCAATACATAAGCTAGTTTTTGCACAGTTTTGGATTGCCGAAGTGAACATTTTTGTTGCCGACAATAGTAATTGCATTGCCGATAATAGAACAAGTGCCTCGTGACTTTGCCGAGGAAAAACAGATGATTTAGAGAATAAAATAGTGTTATGTGTATAATAACCAATAAATAAAGAGTGCTCAAGTGTATTTCAGGTGTCTCCTGCTAATTCCTGTGCTCAATGGTTGTGTATAATTGCCTTTTTCAAAGTCCAGCTGCTTAGATTGTCGAGAATACGTAAGTTCCCCTATGTTCTCATAGATATTTTCGGAACGGGCACGACGAGGGAATAATGGAAATCGATGTCCGACGCCATTTTGAAATCTAAGATGGCGGCCTCCGGTTTGGTAAAATCATTGAAAACCAATGCAATATGGGTATTTTCGGAACGGGCACGATGAGGGGATGACGAAAATAGATGTCCGACGCCATTTTGAAATCCTAGATGGCGGCCACCGGTTAAGGAAAATCGTTGAAAACCCATGCAATATGGGTATTTTTGGAACGGGCGCGATGAGGGGATGACGGAAATCGATGCCCAACGCCATTTTAAAATCCAAGATGGCGGCATCCGGTTAAAAAAAATCATTGAAAACCAATGCAATATGGGTATTTTTGGAACGGGCGCGACAAGGGGATGACGAAAATCGATGTGCGTTGTCATTTTGAAATCCAAGATGGCAGCCTCCATTTAAGGAAAATTGTTGAAAACCCATGCAATATGGGTATTTTCGGAACGGGCGCGACGAGGGGATGACGGAAATCGATGTCCGACGTCATTTTGAAATCCAAGATGGCGGCCTCCATTTAAGGAAAATCGTTGAAAACCCATGCAATTGGGTATTTTTGGAACGGGCGCGATGAGGGGATGACGAATCGATGTGCGACGCCTTTTTGAAATCTAAGATGGCGGGCTCCGGTTTGGTAAAATCATTGAAAACCCATGCAATATGGGTATTTTCGGAACGGACATTATATCCGATTCCGGAAATAATCTGTGACTTAAAATTTGCCTACCTTCAGGGGCACAAACGCACAGTATCCTTCCCACCCGACCTGACCCAGTGATTCACCGGAAACACTCCGGCCACAAGAACATTTCCGCGTTCCTCTGTCCTCTTCTAGAAACTAGATATATGTGCCAGTAAACTGACAAAAAATCATTTGAATCCATTAAAAATTCGCTGAGCGGTGAGGGTTTTAGAATTTTTGCTTTCACTCAGGCCTATACGGGTTAATACCTACGTTACAAGTGATGATGTTACAATGATTTTACCAAACCAGAGGCCGCCATCTTCGATTTCAAAATGGCGATTTCCGTCATCTCCTCGTCGCGCCCGTTCAGAAAATGCCCATATTGCATAGGTTTTCAATGATTTTACCAATCCGGAGGCCGCCATCTTGGATTTCAAAATGGCGTCGGACATTGATTTTCGTCATCCCCTCGTCACGCCTGTTCCGAAAATACCCATATTGCATGGGGTTTTGAACAATTTTCCTTGACCAGAGGCCGCCATCTTGGATTGTAAAATGGCGTCGGATATCGATGTTCGTCATCCTCTCATCGTGCCCGTTCCGAAAATCCCATATTGCATGGGTTTTCAATGATTTTACAAAGCCGGAGGACGGCATCTTACATAAAGCTTCAGTATAGCAATAATCGTTCCATCTTTCTTAAGGCAGCATCCATTTATTACGTAACGCTAAAATTGAAATTTTTTGACCAACTCCCCCCTCCCTCCGTAACGCTTTTAGTATGGAAAATTTCGAATTTTTGTATGAGTCGTAACGCTTGAGCCTAATCCTCCCCTCCCCTTAGAGCGTTACGTAATTTGTGGATGCCGCCTAAGGCAAAATGTATTAATTTCTATAGTCCAGTTGGTGAATTCCGGCGATAAATAAAAATGCCTTTTCTTCGAAGAAAATACGCGCCGGAATCCGCCTACAGATCGCCGCGTGTAGAATTGATACGCAATAAGAACAAATCAAGATAATCGTGTTCGACCATTCCCCCTCCGCAACGGTCTGTATGAAAAAAAAAAATTGTGTTTGAGCCTACTCCCTCTCCCCCTAGAGCGTTACGGAATTTGTGGACGGCGCCTTACTCTGCACAAATTTAGTGGCGTTGTGTATTCAATATGGCTCTCAGCTATTCTATTTATAACTGCCATGCTGTTTTCAGTGTAGTCTGTATTTTTCTGCATTGGCCCTTTCAACGAGTAGAACATAATGAGTGACGTTTAAATTCAGGCATTGTCAACAAACACGAAGAGTTACCAATACATAACCTAGTTTTTGTACAGTTTTAGATTGCCGAAGAGAACAATTTAGCTGCCGACAATAGTAATTGCGTTGCCGATGAAAGAACACGTGCCTCGTGACTTTGGTGAGGAAAAATAGATGATTTAGAGAACAAAATAATGTGTTTTGTGCATAATAATTATTAAATAAAAAGTGCTCAAGTATAGTACAGGTGTCTCCTGCTAATTGTTGTGCTTCATTGTTCTGTATAATTGCCTTCTTCAAAGTTCAACTGCTTAGGCTGCTGACAATACGTAAGTTCATTGTCAAAATTAACAAATTCAATAGTTCACTTAAATATATGCGATATTCAATATCACAGTTCAAAATGAAATGCATCTTTCCAAAACCGCATACAAAACTTGCATACAAGTCGCCTTCTACCAATACTATCTATCTATATAAATAAAAATAGAATGGTGTTTGTATGTCACGAAATGGCTCACGAATGGGGCAACGGATTTCGATGATTCTTTTTCCATTTAGTTGGTCCATGCACTCACCGTCATGGCAAACACAGCCACACTCCGAACGCAGCACACGCATACATTTGCAATGTATGGTTCTGCTAGTGTTGCATGTAAGGGGAAGGACATTAAACGTGTTCAGCTCTGTGTACACCTCACAACTAGTATCAAATAAAAGTCCCTGTCGCACACTACACCACGAAACACGAATAAACCTAAGGTTCAAATTTCAAGCCCGAACGTTTACGATTGTTATAAATAGATCGGAGTCCAAAAATAGACGGAACGATACAGGTCATTCAGATGGAATGGTAGCGAAAGAGATAGCGCTTCAATCGGTTCTCATTCGTAGTTGATGGGGATCGTCGTTTGAAAAGGTCGTGAAATTACTTCCGTAATGTTACGTACTTCCGTCCACGAAGATGTAAAATCACACCTTATCTGAGGACTTTCAGAACTTCTACTCGTCCATTTTGACCTGGACCGTGGAAGAGGCGAGAGTGCGTGAATAATTGTTAAGTGTCGCGGTGTGTTTAATTTGGTAATAGTTTAAAATGTGAGAAGTCTTTTAGATTTATAATAATGTTTCTTTTTGTTCTTTTCTGTAGGGTAGTAAAGTTAGCCTAAGTTCAAAAGGTTAGTGCGGTCAAGCTAGTTTGTGTGTGCGTTTGTGAATAAAAAAGGTAATTGTGAACTTTTTGTTGTGTAGAGAATTTTTTTGCTAAATGCGTCGAACAGCCGTTCGACGGCTTTTTATCCAGAATCTGAATCTAGCGATCAACTAACCGAGCTCGGAAACATGAAAGTGATCGTTGAACATCGATAGAAGTAGTTTAGAGAATCCGCACACACATTAGGGAAAGCTAGGAAGTATGAAGAAGTAGAAGAAAGGAACACGTCATGAATAAAAACCTAGGTTATCAAATTTGAACAAACTTCTAGATGTTTTTGCTGTTTTCAACCAAATTATGTATTTTTGTAATATGTTAGTGCTTTCCCTGTAACAGTTTTTTGGGTCTACTAGATTTCTCACGTTTCGCGTCGTTCTACCTGTTTCTTTTTCTGTTTTTTGTACGCCAGGATAGACAGCCTGGGATATCAATCTCTCCACTCACGTGTTTGAAGCGAACAGGGAAATTTGAATTAGTGAGTTCTTCCAGTGATGATACTCGTGAGTGGTGTCTTTTTGTGTCGGTAGAACGACGGTCAGCATCAACTATCTTTTGAGAATCGCTTAAGGCGACTTCTATAACTGAGAAATCTCGATCCACTATACCTTTTGAGTTTTCTGTATCGTTTCCTAAGTTGCTATTTGGACTCTTATAAAACAAACCCGCCCTGAAATTGGGTTTCTTTCCGGGCAAACATAACTCGACAGATGGTCCTCTTCGGAGGTGGCGCTAAAGCCGTCTGTTTCTTGAGCCAGGGAACGAAACAGCAGACGGAAACCTTTAGCCGTATTTTACGTGCTACAACCTCTTACAACTTGTACCGCTTGTTAACCCCAGCCTAGGAAATCTAGATGTTCAAAGTCTCAACTTCTCCGCTGGCACCAAGAGCTTCAGCGAACGCTCTTCCGCATCATGCCAGTGACCTTTTTGGGGCGAAAGGACCTTCGCATTCGTAGACGATGGATCGTCGGTAACACTCGTTGAGCGCTCAACGGTCTACTGCGGATGCACGTCTCGAGTACGGTAACTGAGAAAAAAGGGGAAAGCAACTCTGTACCATGCCACTTTTCTTTGGCTTGGGCTACAAGTCCGATGTCCTCCTGGAACTACCTCATGGTATTACTTCAGGGCCACCGAGCATGTGACGTGAGACAACGAAAGCACAGTTTGTTCATCTTCACTGCCTTCCATCTGCCGTCTAGATCCAGCCCTCTGGACGACAAGCAGTTCGATTTGGTGATTTGCATAAGGAAAAAGATTTGGCACCCTTCTCGTTCAGCTGTCCACTGTTAGTTCCGGTTTCAGCTCCATTTTGACATGAAGAAGGGCAACGAGGTGAAATTAGAAATACCTCCGGCCATCAATATTGAAATCATCGTCTTCTACACACTTAGATTTTTTTTCACGATCACGGCTGTGCGAATCTCGGTTTCCCGAATTTAATCGAGACTCAGCTAACAGTTTTCCCGGTTGCTTAGCAACGAAGCACGATTAACTGATACTCGGCTTTTATTTACTGAGATCCTAGAAAATTTGTTTGCCGACTTCTCGGCTGTGCGGATCTCGGGTAAAATTAGCCGAGACTCGGCATTCTAAATTAAGTGTGTAAGCGACAGAATCACTCCCAGCATGTTGTTTTACCTAGTGCAGCTTTTTTATTCTTCTTTTTCTTCTTGGCATTATGTCCTCACTGGGACAGAGCCTGCTTCTCAGCTTAGTGTTCTTACGAGCACTTCCAAAATTATTAACTTAGAGCTTTCTTTGACAAGTTGCCATTTTTGCATTCGTATATCGTGTGGCAGATATGATGATACTTTATGCTCAGGGAAGTCAAGGAAATTTCCATTACAAAAAGATCCTGGACCGACCGGGAATCTAACCGCGGACCCTAACCACTCCACAATGGTCGGAAAAAAGTGAAGTTTGGCCAAAACTATTTTTATCGCCTTAATCGATGAAATATGTACTCTGAATATGTTATTTGGCGTTTTTGTTGTTTCACAAGGGGTTATTCACAAATTACGTTACTGAAAAAAAAAAAGATTTTTTTTAAATTAAAATTGTTATCAAACTGGGCTGAAAGTACAAGTTTTGTTTATATTTGATCGAGTTTGATCAAAATGTGTATTAGGGTGCGGCTTATATTTCAAAAGTTCTCAAAACCAAAAATTCGTGTACTCTACTGAATTCAAATCACATCAAAAGAGAAACCTCAAAATCTGAGCCAAAAATATTAACATTTAGAGGTGGCGCAAGCGTGTTGAAGGTGAATTTTCAAGTTATAAAAATGACCTGCAGCTAAGTAAACATAACTTTCTTATTTTTTAACCGATTTCAAAACTTTTAGCATCATTTTCTTTCAAATTAAATTTATCAAAATTTTGTAGAACATCAAATTTGTCTAAAATCAAAACATGTCTTGGTTAAAAATACTTTTATCCAAATTTTTCCTCATTTTGCTAAAAAAAAATCATTTTTGTTTGACCATAACTTCATTAAAACTCAATCGATTCCAAATCTTTTAACATACTTTTGAAGCAAATTTATTTGTTTTCAAACTGTACGTACAACGTTTTTTTCTAAAAATATTTTTGACTTAGGTATTCAACAAAAATTACCCAAAACATGATTTTTCAATGAAAAAATCAAATGTCTTTGGATTATTTAAGTTATTTTTGCCGAAAATAGCATTTTTTCTATAAAACTTAAACATCCAAAGCATCTTGTCTAAATTACGAGTTGAATAGTGCATATATTTTAAACATATGCAAACATAATTTGTTTCAAAATTATTTAAAAATTGTTGCAAAGTCCTTCCCAAAGGTTTAAAAAATGAGAAAAATCAGTTTCAGCTTAAGAGACAATATTTTACTGCCAAAGATTTGACAAAACTGGCATTTTTCGTAAAAAATAATGTTTTTGTGCTGTTTTTGCTGAATAACTTGGTCAAGACATTTTTTTAGTGAGATGTGATATATGAAAGGTTTGAAAACAATCAAATTAGCTTTAAAAGCATGTAAAAAGATTTGAAATCGGTTGAGTAATTATGAAGTTATGGTCAAACAAAGTTGAAAATTTTAGTAAAATGAGGAAAAATTTGGAATAAATTACTTTTAACTAAAACTTGTTTTGATTTTAGACAAATTTGGTGTTTAACAAAGTTTTTACAAATTTAATTTTGAAGGTATTGATGCTAAAAGTTTTAAAATCGGTTGAAAAATAACAAATTTATGTGTACTTCACTGAAGGTCATTATTTATAACCTGAAAATTCACCTTCAAGACGCTTGCGCCACCTCTAAATGTTAATATTTTTGGCTCAGATTTTGAGGTTTCTCTTTTAATGTGATTTGAACTCAGTAGAGCACACGAATTTTTGGTTTTGAGAACTTTTGAAAAATAAGCCGCACCCTAATGTGTATGAATAGTGGTTAAATATATTTTAAATAAACTTTGTATGAAAATATCGTCAAAATATATGTAAAATATTGAATTATTCAAATGGCTCTAACTTGCAAATCAGCAAATTTCTGCTAAAAATTTAAAGGTTTTTTGTAAGATCTAAGGATGTTTTTTGATGTGCAATATTCGAAACGGCGGTGACATGACGCGACAAGAGTTGTTTTTCATATTCAAATCATCAAAATTACTAAAGTGTAATATTGAATAGTATTAAAACTTCAACCAAATATTTTTTTTCCATCCTCATGGTCGATACAAGTGTTGAACCATAAGCTTTTAGATAGTGGGTAACTTTGGGGAAATATTGCATTCCGAAATTATAAATTTTGTGCTTTATTTTATTGTCACAGTTTTCATTTTTTTGACTTCAGCCAGTTTGCCGTCATATAAGTCATATAAATTTAAATTTTGGTTCAATTTCAATTGAGGATCATAATAATATAACACATGACGTAAATTTTAAAATAAAATAAATCATAAAAATCTCAAAAAGTTTTTGGTAGTTTTGGCCGCCCCTTTATATGGAACCCGACCATTGTGCACTCGGCTAAAGATGGCTCCAGGTTTTTCGTATATAACGCAAAACGATAATCACAAATGTGTCAATGCTGCTTGCTTACTATATATCTAAGCTTGTTTTATATATACACAGTTCGAACAAAACGTGTAAATTTCTGAGACATATAATGCACATAATTGGAGCGTGGAATATCATGGATATTTACATGATATGTCATGTAAACTTCAATTATATGTCATGTAATCTAGCCGGATCCTGGGTGATTACATGACATATAACACATTTTAACATGATTTCAAACGGAAATTTACATGACGTCATGTTTACATCGCATAAATGAAGTCTACATGATGTGTAATCTTCATTATTTTTAACTGTGTATATATATATATATTTGGACATGACTCAATCGAGTGATACTCATTGTTGCAGTCATCTATTGCGAACAATTTAGTTGCATACTAAATATTACATGAGAAGGGTCACAAATGACGTCAACTTTTAATATTTCTAGACTTCCTTTCCCACTGTCACGTATTTTCTAAAACTTAAAACATCACAAAACTTCAGTGATGGTTGCAATTTTAGGAATTCATCTCGAGTAAATTTTTCTGCTTCAAAACTTCTATCAAACTGGCTCACTTGCTATGCCAAACGTCCATTTGTTCCGTATTTGATAATGATACTTTAACAATTAATAAACTTATTTTTCTTAAAATCCATGAATTCCCTCTATTTGTACATATGTGGAGGTCTTATGCATACATTTTAGACAATTCATCATGGACAATACAACTTGAGACAAGTTGTTTCGGCGTTTAATACAACTTTATGTATGACTGTGTATTGCAGTTTATATGACTTATTTTTTACAAACAAACATGAATAGAAAATTGTGATACAAGTCGAAAATTTCTTACCATTAGTTTTAAAATTAATACAATTAGAGTTCTTATAATTAGTTAGTGAAACGGTTACGGTCTTTTCCTGTGTGTTTTATATTCTCATAGATTGAACGTATGTAACTGTTACAGCACTGTAAGTGTATTCATCTCAAAGTTAAGTAATTATTGAAGACATTGAACAGAAATGCTTGTACAAAGGGATACCAATTTGTTGCTGTAAACTTTGATGTTCGTTAATTTTTGCATGATTTTTTTTTTCGATTTATGGCTGGTTTTGAGATGCATCCGGCGATAAGTGATCTTACCCTGTGTGATTTAGTTTTTACTAAGTTTTCATATTAAGGATTATAATATAATCAAACAAAGTAAAATCAAAATATTAAGGAGATGGCAACTTGAAGTTACATATTTTGCCAAATGAAATTGAAGTTTGATAAGATGCAAATTCAGATCAGATTTTATTTTTGACTCCATTAACAATCTCAATCAATTTTGCATTGTATCCAATTCTAACGTTATCTGCACACTTAAATACCGCCGTGCGGGGTGACATTGGGCCTAGGGGGTGACTTTGACCGCCCTTTTGATGCATCTCATGGCTAATGTGGGTGTCAAAAAACCAACCCATGACCATTCAGTGGCTATTTATAACGTATTCTTGCAACATGCTACATTGTTTTTATTATTCGGGTTTTAGCTTGCTGTAAAAATCTTTGCCTAAAGTCACCTTATGGACCAAAGGAGCACGACGGTAATTTGAAATTAATATCTTTGTATGATCTCTGGTTTACTGGGAAGTTGTTCATATGGTCCAGAACATGTGGAAGATGTTGTTCGTTTTTTTCCTGTTAGGTGGCGATGATAAGGTGAATTGGGACTCCCAATTTGGGAGTAACTCCGATCGCTTATGACCGCCATAGTTTCTAACAATTCAGATAATAATTGTATGTCATTCATATTAAATTTCGTACACAACACATATATGGAGCGGATTAATTTGAGAGTTTATTCCTCAGCATTTTTCTGCATAGGTATGCAATTCCAATCAAAAATGTGTACTGTTTGAATAGCCCTTGATAGCATTGAAGGTACATCCGGAAGAGATTTTCGATCTAAGGGCATTACACTCGGGAACGTTAATCCATTTTTGTTTTGGGCAGTTCTAGAATATATGTGATGTAGCATAAATTTCAATATTTTGCCTCTTGAAATGCACTACTTACCATGAAAACATTTTCCTTGAAACAGTCCAAAAAGACAGTAGGTACAAAACTACAGCCCGTTCGATTGGATTCGTGAGAAACTGGCTTAGCAAGTTGAAGAGCAGTATTGTTCAGAATCCTCTTATGGCAAAGATCAACTGAGCGATTGGTCACTGCTCCAAAAACGTTTTGATGCCAATCGATTTGATAAAAGACATTTTTGTGGCTTCCTTATCAATGGTGTCGTCAGCAAAAGATTTGATTCGCGTTAGAACACATTCCACGACGCACTGTTAAGCGATAACGAACATTTAGACCAATTCTGACAGGATTGTTCATGATACCTACGGATCCTTCAGTTTTGGTAGTCCACGGTGGCACACGTGGCCCAGGGTTCTTATGTTCCGCAGTACACGCATCGTCAATGGTCTTATCTATGAAGCGTGGCATGAGGCAACACTCCCGAGCGATCTTCACATTTCCCATGTAACAAGAAATGTCCTCTTGGGGAAGTTGGGCTACAACCTGTGTGGTTAAATTTGGAATAAATCTTATACGAAGGTATAGCATTGTGCGTATTTACCATTGATAGGAAAACGAAACAGAGAGAAAGTCTGCTCTCTATCATTGCGACTAGAATGCTTGAATGTTCAATTATTGTATCCCAAATTCTACTCTAAAAGTTTTGACTTTGGTAGGCGACGATTATCATCGAAATTGAATGAATTTGCAAATCATTCTAAACTTTCCACATTCACGGTATATTGAGTTTGTAATAAAAGCAGCGAGTGTCTTCTTTTTACTGTTCATTTATTGTGACCGAATTCGCGATGGTCAGATTACTTATCCCCTTATTTGTGTTTTCATAATATCAGCTGTAATATTTCAATTGAAAATTTTCTATTCTCCTAAAACTCATTCATTAGTTCATTTTTTCCAGATCAACTCCCAGCCTCCGCCAGACGATAAAGCATGTTTCCAAGGCAACAGAGTGGATGCCAACGGTTGCTGTGAGCTACCCCGATTTGTTGCTCGAGAGATCAACACCAAATGTGATGAAGAGTTTAAACCGTTGAGTCCACGTCTTCCTCCGGAGGTTCAGGCTTATGAAGGATCTGTAGACGATTCATTGCTATTTAGCTAATTAGAACTGAAATAAAACATCTCCATTATTTACAGTGCGTCATCGAGTGCCTTTTCAACGTGACCGGTATGTTCAAAGACGGGAAGCTGCAGCAGGACAAGATCGCCCAGCAGCTTAAGAAAACGATCGGTGTCGATAGGAATTTTGCTCCGTTGCTCGGCGGTATCGTGACCGATTGCTACAGGCTTGTCATGGACAATCCGGCAAACAGCTTCAAACCCATCCCCGTTAAACCGGGAAGACCCGGCTGCAGCTTTATCCCACAGGCGTACATGAATTGCGTGAAAAGTGAGCTTTTTGAGGTAAAGTGTGCCATAATGATAGAATGGTGACAATTAATAAGAAAATATTTGCAGAACTGCCCAAAAGCGAATTGGACGGCAGCTGACGGATGCGATCTACTGAAGCAAAAATTAAACGTTGGCTGCTCCTACTACTCGATTATGATCGGAAAGAAAGGATTGAAGTCGTGAAAGGCTTGATTTAGAGAAATATATTAACTTTTTCGCATGTCGGTAAAACTTTTTCTTCTTTCTGGGCTTACGTTCCAGCTAGGACAGAGTTTCAGTCTTAGTGTTCTTATGAGCACTTCCACAGTTAATAACTGAGAGCTTTTTTTGCCACGCATTTATCCATTTTTGCACTTGTTTATCGTGTGGCTTGTAAGAATGCCCTGGGAAGTCGAAAAATGTGCAACCAGAAAGATCGTCAACCGGTGGGATTTGAACCCACGCCCCTTCAACTTGGTATTGCTTCACGCTTACCGCTACGCCTATCTGGACCCAGTAAAACAATTAAGGCCTATATTTATTAGAGCTGTATTGGATATCACGCAACCTTTGCAATGGAGTTTTTATTTTTATCCCTAAGATGCATACTGCCCATAACTGCATATTTGTAACATTTGACAAAAGTAGGCTTTGAGGAAATGAAACAAAGTTAGTGACATAAGTTAGTAACCAAATGCTGTTTTTCCATACAAAATGCCCAAGTTTGGGGTGTTGCATCTCAGCTTCTAGTAGTCCGAATTGGCTGAAATTTGAATGACGAACTTGATTTGCCTGTAAGGGAATTATTACATTCCAGTCATTTTACATATAGTTTCAGAGGGTTGTTCAAAGACAAAAGTAAGTACCCAGGTAAAGGTGACTGTCTCTGGAGTATGGGCTCGTATACCCTGTATCCACGGGTGGGACGGCCGTTCTGACTGCAAGGCTGATAGGACGCAGGCAGAATCGGTGATGATGAGGATTGGAGCACTCGCTGGTGAGATGGCTGCATAAAAGATGGCCGCTACTTCGGCAGAGAAAACCGAACACTCAGTTGGAAGACTTTGACAGAGTGTCAAATCAGCGCCAGAGATGCCGATACCTACTCCACGCTGCGAAAGAGAGCCGTCTGTGTAACGGTGTAAGTGTTCCGGGTATTTAGTGAGCAGAAGTTCCAGTACAGACGCTCTAAGCACCGTAGAGTCATCGCCACTACGGAAGGTCTTTTTTAACTGCTCGTCTATGATTAGAGGGGAGCCTGCCAACTGCTCGCTCCATGCCAGTGTACTCTAGCCACAGGGGGAAGACTGGAATTGGCAATCTCACGAAGGATACGATCAGCTTGATCAAAGAGAGCGACTCTATCGTTTCCAGCTGTTTCTGAAGCGTAAGTAGCCGCCTTGCGGCAGATGTCTGCGTGCACTCGATGGCGGAATGGGAGGATACTAGCTTCTGCACAGGCTGCGTCGGCAGGGGTTGATGGAAGTAAACCGGAGATAGTGCGGACGTACCCGTTGAAAATCGGTGAGAGGATTTCATGCAGATTTCGTTGACTCAAACAGCTGATCTCGAGACGTAAAGTAGCCTGCTATCTACGAGAGCTTGTGCTACCCTGAAGCGCGTGGATCGATTGTTGGATCTATGTGGCTTAGATATCGTTTTAATGATGTTCAGACGGGAACGACAGTTCGTTTTGACAGCATTGAAATGCTCCTTAAACTGCAGATTACGGTCAATCAAATTCTTAAAGTCCTGACAGTTTTACTGTTTGGAATGGGTTGCCCGTCAATTTTGATTCCTGGACTCACTAGTTTGTGTCGCGAGTTACAAACATGGCCGGGACGCTTTTAGCTGCGGAGAGGGAAAAATAAACAGAAGAAGCCATTTGTGTACTGCCGTTACTGCCAGTGAAACGAGGTCTGCATGCTGTCCTTTTGTCCACGCATCATGAAGGAGGTCTCCAAGGGAGGCGAAGTAAGAGTCAGTTCCGTATCCCGGCCTGAAGGCATGTCGATGTCCGAGGCGACCATCCGCTTTGAACTGCTCGGTTAACAATTCTTTCGACCATCTTCAAGAGGCAACACATTAGAGATATGGGACGATATTTAGATGTGTCCGGAAAGGCCACGTTGGTTTTGGAAATAGGGATGACGAGACTTTCTCTCCATTTGTCCGGGAATGAGCGCTGGTGCCACATACTATTGATTAGCTCAAACAGTTTCGCTTTACCTCCGAGAGAGAGGTTTTTTATGAGGGGATAGCCAATACCGTCGGGGCCGGCGGTTTACCAGTACTAGACCCGAGGGCAAAGTTGAGCTCTCGCATGGAGAAGGAGCAATTTAACTGAGAGGTGCCATGGTCCTCCGAATCACGAATTAGATAAACTAGATTGGTTGTTAGCAATTCTTTGGCGGAAAACTGGATCGTATACATCGATGCTGACTAGCCTACCGAAGTAATTTCCCAGGGCTTCGGCAACCGCAGAAAGCTCGGTGATCGTTGACCCTTGGATGTCCAGGGAAATTGGCGTGATTTTCCTTTTACCACTTTGAGCGTTAATTTTCCCCCATAAATCTGCCGAAGTTTGGGAAGAATTCATGGAATCAAGAATTCTTCCCATGATAACCGCTTGGCTGTCCTTATGGTGGAACGAATTTTATGTTGACGGTTCGGTAAATCCTGAGTTTATCTTCTTTCTCCGGATGGTCGTTGGAAAGCCTTTTAAGTGCTCTCAGGGCTTTCCGGCGTGCTTTGACAATGGAGCAAGTGTCGTCAGACCACCAGCAAGAGCTTTCCTTCTGGTCTGCTGCTGCTTTTGGGGATGGCTGAGGCAGCTGCCTTTGTAATAACATTGGAAAAGCTGGTTAAAGAAGCAGCTCATCTTCTAATTCGAGAATATGATTGATGTTTGACTGGTAGATTTGCCCAGTCCGCACGATCGTAACACCACCTGAGGCGTCTGGTGATTGGCGGGCCGTGACCGCTGCAGAAATCTGAATCGAATAATGATCACTACCATGCAAGTCGGCGCAAGCTTGCCATAGGAACTTGTAAGCTATGGAGCGACTTGCCATTGATAAATCTATGGACGAAGCGATACGGCCGTTTTAGAAGGTGGGTGAACCGTCATTTAAGGATACCATGTCCGAACCTTCTAGGGCGTCAAGGATAGCTGTTCCGCGTGGATCTGTCCTATCGCCACCCAGATTTGATGGTGCGCATTGAAATCTCCAAGGAGCAGTCGGGGCTCTGGAGTAGTCCTGATTATGTTTAAGATTTTTCTCTTTGATTCCAGAGAGGGAGCCGCAAGGAAGGTATCAGTTAATGATCGTTAGCCTAAAGCTACCAACTAATCGAACAGCTAAAATGGGTAAGTCACTGTCGATTTCTTAATTTCGAAGGGACGCCGAGGGCCACGGGTGTGCCGCACGTTCCTGCTTTTCTTCATTGTCCATCTGTATTTTCCGCTGAGGGGAGCGGTTCATAGCGGTAGTTGACGTACGATTTCGCTCCTGCAGAGCAATAACTCAAGGGAAACTGACGTGTGTCAAAACCTCTAGATTGCTCAGATTGTGATAGAAACCGTTAATGCTCCACTAGAGGCAGAACTTGGTGGGATCGGGTAGAGTTGGTGTAGGGAACCGGGATCGGAAATCACAGTTCTCGGATGGTGAGTTTTTTGAGTGGGTTGATGAAGACGATGTATCTTTGCTGTTCTCAGAGTGATGGCTGGGTAAATTCGGAGGAGTTATAGCAGCGGAACGATTCATCGAGTCCCCACCAGAGGGAATACTCCGGAGATCCTGACGAACAGGCGGGATTGCATTTGCTAGGGAAACTTCATCGAGCATATGAAGGGAACCCGAATAATTCTTGCTTCCTAGGTTCAAGTGCCCGGGCACTCAAACGTTGAGGGTCAACATCGGTGGTTGGTCACCCAAAAGCAGTGGAATAGGGCGTACAGCTAATGTGATAGCGGCCAGTGGTTGCGTCGGAGTTGATTTGTTCGGAGAAAGGGGCCGGTTATCCAAAGTTACGATAAAGATGAGCGTGGCCGGGAATAGCAATGTTCATTTTTTTGGTATTCTTATTTATGATTGGATCAAGGTTCACTTCCCAGCTGTTCTGAAAGCAGTCTAGATGAGATTATAAATAAAGGAATACTAACATTGCTAGTATCCAATCTACGAAGTATATCGTAACTACCGGTAACGCTATATTTTCGTGCTGTAGGATAAAGAATCACTATATCTTGCTTCATTAACAAATTGTTACAGATGTCTCTAATTTAGCGAAGTATTTAGCGAAAGAGAGGATCGATGAAGAGAAATCGCTCATGTCAGTTAGGCCCTTATGCAGTAACAGAGTAGAAATCTTAATTTGGTCAGCCATAGTTTATATCTAGTAACTTTTCGAATATTTTTGTATGCTTAAGTTTCATAAGGTTGGTGTCTCTTGATAAATGACTAAACATACAATACACATACAGTACATTTCCTAACCACGCAGCACTTTATTTATGCTACTTCACATTTATTGTTTATCAGCGTACCATCTATCACTCATTAATATTAACCACTGACTATCGATGAAAACGAACATCCTGTTGTAATTTTCTCATTCAAACGCTGACATTCGGTTGCATTGTTCCACTTTTTCTGGGACAATTCTAAAACAGACCAACACAATTGAGGTACTCACAAAACACCGGCATCACTTCCGTATGCTCACCTGAAACAGATCAATCTTGATGCAATTCATCAAAGCAGGCGGCAGGAAGCTGCACCCTTCGCGTTCTGGGATAGGCGATACCGGGGTTGCCAGAAACTGGGGATCCTTCGAAATGATTGGATAACAGTGGTCGATGCTGCTGTTGAGCAACGGCAAGAAAGCCTTCGCATTGGCAGTCGTTGTAAGGATCGCTTTCCGGATTGCTTCGATGTTAAGCGTATTGTTCTTTTCGTTGTAACCGCCGATGGTGGTGAAGATGCATTGAGTGACGCACTGAAATCAGACATTAGGAATCATTACAGGAACATTTGATGATTTGGCTATTATTACCGATCCTTCGGTCTTCCGTACTCCTGGTGGAACTCTCGGACTGAGGGCCTTATACTTGCTGTTGCACATGTCTGCAATGGACTTTTCCATCATTCGAGGAAGAGGGCAGCATTCTGCCGCTGTCTTTTGGTTTCCTTGGTAGCATGTTTTGTTTTCAGCCGGAGGTTGGCCCAAAACCTTAAAAAATATACAAAGTAAATTTTGTCAATCATCACTAATGGAAATACATCTTACCGAGGAAGCCAACATGAGTCCTATTATGAAAATATCCATCGTAGTTATCGCTGGTCTGCGACATTTTGTCAGTGCTTTTAAGTAAGCAATTTGCTAAATCATTCTTTTTTGTAGACGTGCGCACTCGTTGCTAAACCAATTTCGCCATGAAATAGCTGATAAGTATCAATATTAACAGCTCTAAATGAAAAATTATAAATTTTATTGCGATTCGGATTAACCAATCAGAGTTCATTCAGAATCAAAACAGGTTTAGCAGCACTCAATGGCAAACAAATTGTTAGCATTGTGTTTTTCGAGCATTGTTCTCTTTGCTTTGGTAAGAAGTTTATATCAATTCATCATTCAAACAACATGCCTTGACTAATTTTAAACCAGAGCGTAACAGATGTCCTAATGATGAACGAGAGTTTATGCCGCAATAACACGGTTCTGGCTCGAAACTGCTGTCGTCTGCCCGGAATCATCAATCAGTCAATCGTGGACGATTGCGACGATAAGTTTCCTCACCATGCGCCAGCAAAGCCTGGAGTCAAACGAGCGGAAGGATCAGTAGGCGTCTCGTAATATTGTTTTATGAGAAATGGCCTACTTAATCGTGATGTTTTTTTTTTTGTCAGTGTGTCGTTGATTGCATGTACAAAACGATCGGAGCGTTCCAAAATGGCACCCTAGATTTGGATATCACCCTTCAGCACATCTCGCAGACAGTTGGTCAATATCCGAATTTCGAGCCTTTGGTGAATGAGACAGTGTCCTGGTGTTATCGAAATGTTACAGAGAATCCGGCGCTGCAGAATAGCGTTGGATGTAGCTTTATCCCGCAGGAGATGAACGATTGTGTTAAGAAAATGCTTTTCATGGTATGTATCTAACCAGCGATCGAAAAACATTTGGATTCAAAGATTTATTATCATTTGGAGTCGAGAAATGGCCGAGCGGTTAGTGTCGTCAGGCAATGAGCGCATCGTGTCATGGGGTGTGGGTTCGATTCCCGCTTCAGCCATTGAAACTTTTCGTCAGGAATGTTTCTAGGCTGTATCATTGGAGCATGCTTGTCCCGTAGTCTAGTGTTAAGTAACAGTCTGTGCAGCTAAATGGCTGAAGACGGTGTCCGTGTCTTTTTAAATGACAATACAGTAATGTCCCGATTTTGTCAGCCCCATGCTGAGTTTAGGGTTGACAAAATCAGAAAGAGTTAAAATCGGGGAAAACAAAAAAATTTCGACTGATTTCAAGTTTTATTTTAACTTAAGGACTTAGTTTTAATATAAACATTGTGTTTTTACTTCAATTTTCTATATACCGTGATGCAAGGTAACATTGATCAGTTTCATGAATAATTATTGAAAATTTCAGATTTCAAAATTTTGGTCTTTATATGATTGTATAGACGTGACCAAGGTCATAATTGACTTTATGCACACAATATTGCCAGTATAGACGAGCTTACTCTGATTAAAATAAATATCAATTTTGAGGTTGACAAAATCGGGCTAAAAGGATGCTAAAATCGGGGGTAGACAAAATTTGGTTAAAAAAGGTGCTAATATCGGGGGTAGATAAAATCTGGGTGGTGGTGATAGACAAAATCTGGGGCTGACAAAATCGGGTCATTACTGTATCATGTGAAAATGGTGTTATGGGAAGAATGCACTTCAACAGAAAAGTAATCGCCTATCTAGATGCATGGAAATGCTTAAGAAAAGCATTTTTCTTTGATCGCAGTACGCAGTTGAAAAGAAATGTCAATTTGAATGGGGCTCACTGTAGAAAATTTCTTGACCATTTCTTTCCGCAGAATTTTTTACTTTTCTTGAGCTGAACAGCATACCTAGCTTTATGAAGTTGATAAGCTTTTGCAAGGAAACCATCAAAGCAATCCAGAAAACATATTGTATTGTCTTCATCTGTTTTTATGAATCTAAATTCACTTTTATAAGAGTTGATCTTGGAGTTGACTGTAAATCGATACTTTTGAACTAGATTCAATAATCTTTCGTTTGTTTTCAGAGCTGTCCGCCTTCAAACTGGACCACCAAAGTGGAATGTGACGACCTGAAAGGCAAAATTGTGGAAGGGTGTTCTTATTCCAGTTTATATTGAATATTTGATATTTTAATCTTTTAACCACCAGCACAAAACCAGTTTGAAAGAGTAATAAATTAATAAACACGATGAACATATTCGAAAACTGTATTCCGAACACATTTACAATATAATTTAAATTTACATCAGTTTTGTTTGAAAATCCCAAAAAAGAAAGCTGAAGAAATCCTTGATAAAATCCAGAAAAAATATTGAGTTATTTTTTTAAGAAAATTTTGGAAGCTTTCGTGTAGGATTTCTATAGGGAACATGTAGAAAAATCACTGGGAGGTCTTTTTGACATATCTAATGAAATTTCTCAATGAGCATTGCTGAAATCGACTTTCTGATGAGGTCTTTGAAAGAATCTAGAAAAATATTTAGAGGAATCCTGAGGGATGTTCCTGAAGTAAAGTTTAGGATTCCTAAATAGAGCTTCTTTATGCATTTTCTGAATTCTTGGAGAAATTCCGTAGGCAGAATAAACAATTTCAAAACCAAAAAAGGAATTGTTTTAGTGTTTTCCATCCTGTAGCAATTCCTTAAAAAAAAACATCCTTAAATCCTATAAGAATTTTTTGACGAATTCTTGGGAAAATTAGTGAACAAATTAGCAAAAGTATTGACTTATGAAGAGAAATTCATTGGAGACATTTTAAGACGAGGGGCCTTCCTTAGCCGTGTGGTTAGAGTCCGCGGCTTCAAAGCAAAGCCATGCTGAAGGTGACTGGGTTCGATTCCCGGTCGGTCCAGGATCTTTTCGTAATGGAAGTTTCCTTGACTTTCTGGGCATAGAGTATAATCGTACCTGCCACACGATATACCAATGCGGAAATGGCAACTTTGGCAAAGAAAGCTATCAGTTAATAACTGTGTGAAGTGCTCATAAGAACACTAAGCTGAGAAGCAGGCTTGTAGTAGGCTATGGTGAATGATTCTATAATTAAGCAGGCTATGACTATGACAATTGACGAAACTAAGACCATTATTGAATAAACCATTGAAAAGAGTACATCGTTGTCTTAATATTCCCTACAAGTCTCTGTCCAGGTGAGAACGTTAATGCCAAGAAGAAGAAGAAGATTTTAAGACGATATTTCAAAACAATTACTTGAGGATTCCGGATTTTTTGACAAAATATGTTTTTGAATAAATTGTTAATTAAGAA
>NW_018734692.1:0-45974 GCF_002204515.2 Aedes aegypti
GCATGAAGATCCTCCAGCGTTGACCACCGTGCAAGTGGTTGATGTCGTTTCGCACAGCGCTTGATTTTCTCCCAGTGGTCCCTCAGGTATCAGGTGTGAAAAACCATTCGGAATCGCCCGGCCCGATGTTGATTTTGATTGAACTGAAGTTGGTGTTCTCCTGGTGGCCGGGAGTTCTGCTTCCATTAATTTGACTCATATGCGAGAGCATACTGGCCGCGAATCCAACCCGGGCAGACGGAGGCAGTTTCTGCAGTTCCGCAGCTTGATCTTCCATTAGCGTTCATCGCAGAAGTCAACATTCCCTTCTGAAGAGCATTTTGTTGCTGTTTCTGCACTTCTACCGCTTGTCGTTGCCGGATCCAGTGTCGTTGATGAACCCTTCGATCGGAGTTGGTGTTCACGATACCGGCCAACTTGTCACGTTCCTCCTGTTGAAGAATTGGAAGATCCAGGGCTGGTAGCGACTGAGTGTCTTAAAAATAGAATCTTTAGAGATCCTGTTTCTGAAAAAAAATATCAAACAAATACCGGACAGGACCCTAGAAGAGACTAAAAAAAACAACAGGAATTAAAAATAGGTTAAACAAAAAACTAGAAATTAAATTTAAGTAGGAGATAAAGAGTTTCCAAAGGTTGTTTTTTAAGCAATCCGATTAGACATTTCTCTAATGATATTTCTAACAATTTTTGGAAATTTCTCGTGAATCACGACAAGAATTTTTCATGATTTTCTTTAGGTAATCCATTAGATATAAATATAGGTATTCTTCCAAAATACCTTCCGATATTACTCCGAACATTTTCTTCAGGAGTTCATATAGCGATTTTTGCTGGACTTGATCATACAGTCTCGTTACCTACAAAAAATCAATTCAGATTTTTTTTTTCGAGGATCATCTCATAATCAACATTGGCGTAGCTAGGATTTTTTTCTGGAGGGGGCCTAGGGGGGGCCTGGAAAATTCTTGTTTTCAAAAGCATGTCGGTCACGGTTTTTTTAATTGTTACTCTACTCATTTCGCGGCACATCAGTGATATTTGTAAATTTCAATTTTCGCTACGGAAAAAATTCATTCTTTCAGTAATCCAATAAAAAATCCTTCAAGTATTCATGCAAAAAAAAAAACTCACAAGGAATGTTCTTTATGATTCTTTCACGAACTTTTCCGGTATTCCATTATCTGCTTTGATCAGATTCTTTTGAAAATTCCTACGAGAATTTGAAATATTTTCGTACTTTTCAGTGCCTTCTCCAAGAACTCCTTTACCAATTTCACTGAGTTCGTCCTGGGATTCTCACGGAAAATCATTCCCAGATTTGCTGACCTCACTAGAATTTTGAAAAAGTCAGATATAGCATTAAAAATTCTTTTAATCATTACTCCAGGAAGGACCTCTTCGTACATACTAAATATTCATTTCAGTTGTCAATTTAAAGTATACTCCGCTTGTTCATTAATAATTTGAATTTTCAGGAACTACTAAGGATTTCTCCAAAAAATATTACAGACAAATCCAGGAGTGCCACCAAAAATGTCTTCAAGATCACCAAGCAAGGATTCATTCAACGAATTCTTCAGAGAGTTCACCAACAGTTTTTTTTCAACTCTGTTTTTCTAGTTCTTCCTAGAGTTTCTCTACAGTATTGTTCGAAAATATGGCAGCAAAAATTATCCGAAATTTCTGCAGGAATTGAATGATTCTTCCAGCTGTTACTCTAAGAATTCTTCGTAATATTTCACAAGAATTTCATGAGCAATCAAATAGAATCCAATTGGAAAAAATAATATTCATGATTTCTCAGAGAAGTTCTCCACAGATATATCTGCGTTTTACATAGATATTTATTTCTTAGATTTTTTTTAAAATCAAGAAGCAAAATCCCGCGTCCCTAAAAACCCTCGAATTTTTTTTTCAGAAAAGCCTAACAAAGAAATGTTTAAGGAATTTTAATATTGCTTTAAAGTTCCTAGCAAAAAAGGTTTAACTATTGATTCAAAATCTCTTCCGCGAAAATATTCTTATATTTTTCGAGTAATTTGTTCAGGAATTTCTTAGAGAATTATGTTATTGTTTCTCTAAGATCGTTTCAAAAAAAAAAATCACCAGAGATCTAAGTATTTTGCCAAAAATTTTCTTTAAACCGCACTAACGTTTGTTTGGGAAGTTTTTAAAGAAATTGTTCATCAGATTTACTAAGATTTTGCAATTTATTCTTGAACTTCTCAAAAAATGTTTATTCATTCAAGAAATTCCATCAAATATTCTTTCAGTTCTAGAAATAACTGTCATTTTTTCCGAATGGTTATCTAATGATTCTTCCATAAATAACGTTATACAATTATCCAATCAACATTATTTGGATCAAAAACTACTCCAGAAATAGCTCAATATTTTTAGGGATTGCTTTACAAATTCCTCTACGAATCACTCCATATCGGATTTCTAGAGAAACACATACAGACAATATTTGAAAGAAGTTTGTTGGTAATTTTTTTGAATAATTGTAGCTTTAAATTTACCGTTTTGTCTCAAATTTCGAACACTCGGTATTTGTATGGCGATATGGTTGAAATGTTTCACTGAAATATGTCATTACATCACCAGGAAACGGCAGTTAATTGCAATTCAATTTTAACGTAGAACTAGTTCAAATGAAATTATTTGCTAAATTGTTCATTTGAATACGATTTATTCGAGCTGCTCGAAATTTGAATCAAGGTGTTCGGAATATAAGACAGAACAAACATAGTTTTCGGCATTTGAATCAAAAGCTTAAATGAAAAATTTTAACAGTATACCGAACAACGTAGAAATCAAAATGTTCATAAATATCAGCTAATTTATGTCTATCAGCATTTGAAGTCACTGTTGGCCTTAAGTGTTCGGAATATGAGTCAAAACGGTAATTCGGCAAAATTTACTAAATTCTTATCGTAAAATTTAATTTCTAAAACTTGTTGGCAATGTACCTCACAAAAAAAGCTTAAGTATTTCTTGTAGGATTTACTAGAAAAAATCTTGTTCTGTTTAGTTGTTAAAATGGATGGAATTTACACTGAAAGTATTTGTAACTAATATCTTTGATAATATATTTTATGAACTCCGAAACTTCATTATACTATGGTAAACATATTGATGTAGAACCAATTTTTTCCTACCTTTAAAAATCCAAACAAACTTTTTTGAATGGTCTATTATCGATTATTTTACAGTACTGTAGAAGTTTAATGCGAAAGCATTGCCTGTATGTTTTAAGAACATTACGGAATATGTATTTTGGTTTAATTCGTAATGTATGATTTTAATGAATTAAAATCTTAGGGGAAACTTTTGCACTACTTTGAAAATTTGTTGAGGAATTTCTGATGGACTTTTAGAAATCAGGAAACACACGTATAAGAATTCTGCCATTTTTCGAAACTCTTATAATTTTCTTATTCTTTAATCCAGGGAAACAACAAAATGTTGAAGCTGGTAGAATAATAGATGGGCAATGGTACAATGAATGATAAGTTATTATTTATGTTCTTTTCTCTAGAGAAATTACAGGATAGTTAGAACTTCTTTAATGCATTTACAAATAAAACAAATCTATCAAGAAGCTCCATCAGAAACTTCTTTAGAAGTTATCGTTGTCATCTATCATTCTTTTACTTTTGGTTCTCTAGAATTCCGAGGATTTAAAGCGAAATTTCTAGAAAAAGAAAACATAGAAGAATTTTTGACGCAATTTGTGATGTATTTTGGAAATATTTATGAAGGACTCTAAATGAACTTCTCGAAATTTGTAATAAAATTTTTGAAAGAACTATTTGAAGGAATTCACGAAAGAAGTTATAATAAAAAGTGAGCGTTATTTTTAGGTAAATTCAAGAACATATTTCGGAATCAATTTGTTAATGAAAAGTAGACAGAATAAATTTATGTCCACCAGGAGGAATTCACTTTGAAAGTATGATCAGGTCCCACAATATTATATGACTCATTTCCAAGAGATTTGCAAAAGTTCTAAAGTCGCCCTTCAATATTCTATCTTTTCAATAATTTTTTCGAGCATTATTTGGGTTGATTAATGTACGGATTTATTTAGTGAATTCTCATGAGGAAATTATCATCACTAGACAGTGAATATGCTGCTTTATGCTGAAACAGCATTATTTGGATTATTCAAAAAAAAAACGAATTTTGGGAATCCAATTTCCAGTTTATTGACACTTTTTTGTACCACGGTATTTTTTGCAAGATCCCGGTCGCATACAAACACGTTCTATCAGTAACCATTCGATCAACAGTCGAACGATTAAGCTTTCGGTTGTTGCGCGATTCACCAAAGCCAGAACCGCCACGCTGATGTTGTATGAGACAGGCTAGGTTTTCTCATAGTTGTACAACATACACGGAGAAATATTTTTACCTAATTTTTGAGTTTACTTTACCCAAAATTAAGTATAACGATTATAGTTTCAACCCAAAATCTCTCGGTTTTCTCTTTCTCCCACACGAATGTTGTCAAAAATAGAGAGATCTGCATCCACCCAATGGGGGTACTTTGGCCCAATAAGCCAAATTTGGGTAAATGCAACTTTTCTTATGTTTGGGTCGAAAGAACTCAATTTTGCGTTAAATCAACCCAAAATTGAGTATATTTTTCTAATGGAATTAAAGCCAAACTACCTAGTGGGGACCTTAGAAATTTAGCCAAAATTGAGTTATTGGGCTCAACTACGGAATTGCGTTGAAACAACCCAAAATTGAGTTGAATTCCGTCTCCGTGTAGAATAACGTTACTACTGAAGAGATTCTGATGTCAACAACAAGAGTCATGTACATAGATTCATAAGATTTTGCTTCATGTTAAATTGTTTTTTTTTCATCTTCTATATTTTTTGGTCATTAAAATTTCTGGGGGGGGGCGCTGGATAACTCTGGAGGGGGCCTGGCCCCCCCTGTTCATACGCCAATGATAATCAACTTAAAAGATTGCATCGATAATTTCTTCAGTAAATCTACCAAAATATGTCAGATATTTCTCAAGGGAGTGCTAAGTTTTTCAAGAATTCATTCAGTATTTTCTTCATTTCATTTATTTTTGTTCAAAATTATCTTTGAGATGTTTTTTTTAAAGTTTATTTCATATGTTTTGCGATCTCCTTAGAATTTCAGCCAAAACAAATGTTGAAGTTAACTTTAGGAAGTACGCCAGATATTACTTCTCAGACTACTTCATATAATTAATCTAGGAATTATTTCATGATTTTGTTTAGAAACTAGTTTCTAAATTCTAATTTTTCTTCGGAATTTCGATTGTGGATTTCTTTAAAAATTTCCATCGGTAATTCTGGGAATTATTTTCGAAAATTTCTTAGGAAATTCCTTCGAAATTTGCTTTTGTATTTCTTTCGGAATTTTCTTTGGAATTCCCTTCAGAATTCTTTTTGTAATTTCTTAGGAATTTCCATTGAAATTTTCTTCGGAATTGCCTTTAAATTATTTTTCGGAATTTTCTTAGAAATTTCTTTCGGAATTTCTTTTGAAATTACCTTCTGAACTTCCTGTTGAATTTCCTTCTGCAGTTTCTCCTGCAATTTCCTTCGGAATTCCCCCTGGAAATCCTTTTGAAATTCCTTTTGGAGTTCCCATTGAAATTTTCTTATGGATTTTCCAATGGAATTTTCTTTGGAATTTCCTTTAGAATTTTCATTGAAATTTCGGAATTATCTTTAGAATTTTCTTTGGTATTCCCTGCAGAATTTCCTTTTGAAATTTCTTCGGAATTGCCTTTAAATTTGTTTTCGGAATTTTGTTTGAGATTTCGTTCGGAGTTTCCTTTGAAAACCTTCTGAACTTCCTTTTGAATTCCCTCTTGCAGTTTCTCCTGGAATTTACTTCACAATTTCCTCTGTAATTTTCTTCGGAATTTCTTCTTGAATTCCCTTTAGAATTTCCATTGAAACTTTCTTTTGGATTTTCAAGTGAAATTTTCTTTGGAATTTCTTTCGGAATTTCCTTTGAAATCAACATAGGAATTTATTTTGAAGTTTCATTCGGAAATTCCTTTGAAATTTCGTTCGGAATTTTCTTCGAATGTTTCTACGGAATTATGTTTGAAGATTTCTTTTAGAATTTCCATCTGAATTTCTTGGAATCACCTTCGATAATTCCTTCGGAATTTCCTTCGAAAATTGCTTTGGTATTTTCTTCGGAATTTTCTTTGGAATTCCCTTCAGAATTCTTTTTGTAATTTCTTCGGAATTGCTTTTAAATTATTTTTCGGAATTTTCTTAGAAATTTCTTTTGAAATTACCTTCTAAACTTCCTTATGAATTTCCTTCTGCAGTTTCCCCTGCAATTTTCTTCAAAATTTCCCCTGCAAATCCTTTTGGAATTCCCTTTGGAGTTCCCATTGGAATTTTCTTTTGGATTTTCCAATGGAATTTCCTTAGGTATTTTCTTTGGAATTTCCTTTAGAATTTTCATTGAAATTTCGGAATAAACTTTAGAATTTTCTTTGGTATTATCTGCAGAATTTGCTTCGAAATTCCTTTCGAAATTTCTTCGGAATTGCCTTTAAATTTGTTTTCGGAATTTTGTTTGAGATTTCGTTCGGAGTTTCTTTTGAAAACCTTCTGAACTTCCTTTTGAATTTCCTCCTGCACTTTCTCCTGGAATTTACTTCACAATTTCCTCTGTAATTTTCCATTTTCCATTTCCATTGAAATTACCTTAGGAATTTTCTTCAAAATGGCTTTAAATAATTTTTCGGATTTTTTTTAGATTCCTTCTGAATTTCCTACGGAAATGCTTCTGGAATTTTCTTCAGAATTTCCTATAAAATTCCTCTTGAAATTTCCTTGGGAATTTCCAATTTTCCTTAGGAATTTCATTAGGAACTTTAATTTTGTTTGGAATTTCGTTCGGAATCTCCTTCGTATTTTTCTTTAGGATTTTCTTTTGAAATTTCCTTTGGAATTCTCTTCAGTTTTTTTTTATTTCAGAATTCCTTTAGGAATTTCCATTAGAACTTCCATTGAAATTTACTTCTGAATTTCCTTTTGAATTTCCCCTGGAATTTCATTTGAAATTTCCTTTGAAATTAACATAGGAATTTCGTTTGCTTTTGAAATTTCTTTCGGAATTTTCTTCTTTCTTTTTTTTTTCGGAATTTCATTTGAGGATTTCTTTTAGAATTTCTAACTGAATTTCATGGAATTTCCTTCGATTTTTTTCGGAATTTCCTTTGGAATTCTCTTTGAAAATTGCTTTGGTATTATCTTTGGAAATTTCTCTGGAACTCCCTTCAAAATTCTTTTTGCTGTTCTTTAGAATTTCCAATTATGAAAATAATTATAAACTTATAAACTTAGGTTTATGAAACTTGAAAATAAACAAAAAACCCAATTTCAGTGGTCGATTTTTAAAAGGATTAAAACCAATTTTTTAAATCCGTTAAAACATGTAAAATGCAGGTTGTAGTTGACCATTTTGCCCTTCTGTTCTACTTGCTTGATTCGGATGGTTCTCCCACCAACGGCATCAATTCCAACCGGCAGGTTCTCGTAGAATTCAGCCTCCTGCTCGGTCCGCGTGATTTGGTTCGGCACTCAAAGCAGCAGTGGAAGTAAAATCGTTTTGACCACACATTCACCAATGATGCTGGTCGGGAACCCGAAGCAGCTGCTGCGGCAGCATCGTCATTCCACTTCAGCTCAGTCTATGTATGCAAAGAGAACACTTTGTTAACTTTGTAAAGTGAGGGTGTTTTCTAATAGTACCTTTTTCCGGTACTGACTTTTGCGCCAAGCTTGCGTTTAACAAGGATGCCAGTACTGTAGTTGCGTGCCCGACTAACCCGAGAGAAGCACTCAGGGCAGGTTCTCTAGCCTATTAGATTCTCAAATTAAAACCCCTGATACCATTTGTACTAAATCGGAACTTGCACCAACGAAAATACTCAACCGTAGAAATATCAAATCTCTCTCAATCCGATTCCGACCGATCAAGACTAAACAGGCAAATTCTCCTTACTATTAAAACTCAATACACCGCTAAACGTTCAATGTGTGTCAACTTCTCGCATTTGCACAATTTGGCTTACTATTACTTTTTCCCTAGGGGTGTGGTTGTGGCTTAATACTATCGGTACCTGATGACGTTGCGGCCGTTCGTTGAACTGCTCTCGTTGCTGGGATCCTAGGCGTTTCTGTTGACCGCCGGATCATGGGGTTCGCTCTTCGTGCAGGTGAATCTCAGGTGCTGGCTACACCAACCTCATCTCGTGCCAGAATCGGCTCGTGCCCGTCGATGGCGTCGTCTTCTGTTCACGTCGGATCGCCTGCGACGCCGTATGCTGCGTCGGCACGCCAGGCTCACGATTACCGAGGATGAGTACGATCGGCCACGTGCTTGAGGGTCGTCCACAAATCCCGTCGTGGGAAGCGTCTCGATCGTAAAAAGCGATATTCCACCCCGTCGGTGGATAGGGTCCCAATTCCTGTGGATAAAATCCAGACCAAAGGAAAAGCCACGTGGTGTGGCTAAGCCACACAACAGTTAACACACACCCAACATTTAAAGCCACAAAATACTACCTTTTCTGTTTGCTACCGCTCTCGCTTTCAGCGTAGTCTGCGATTCTGTTCTAAACGTGACGTTTTAAAACCTCAAATCTATAGTTAAAACATTGTACACTTATTTTCACATCTTCTATGTACTTTACAAGTTTTACCTGACCGATGATTATATCACTACACAAATTCACCTTTTATTTTGATAATTCACTTTGAAATACTGTTTTTTTTTATTTGCTTTAAACTTTCCCTTACTTTTTAACTTATTTGTATAAGTATAAACTTCAGAGGTTTCAACTAACTTTCTTATGAACGCACTAACTTTTTGGTGAAAATAATTCGGACCAACTTGTCGCTTCTAGATGAAGTTTAGAAATGGACGAGTTTTAAGAATTTGGAGATAGATGTGGTCCATCTGACCATGAAATTTTACTAATACGAACGCGATCGTTGGCGGAAGTTCATCATTTTCCTTTTTTTATCAACAGTTGTCCTTCTTCTTCCAATATGCTATTGAACCTGTTCCCGATTGCCTGTCTCGTTTTAAATTTTAGTTTTTTGTACAAATCTCGTCACGAACCCCAATACATTGGTGCCTCATATAAGTTATTTGATCATAGGTAGCTTTTTTTAGTATTTTAAAGTGCTCACGCCTACATGTAGGTTATTCGAATGAATCTGTTATACATTCGAGCTGCCCGATTATACATGGTTATTTTCGCTATAAAATTCATCGATTTTTAATTTCGGCGTTTTTTGGCGAACAGTAAACGCCTGATTTTTCAACTGTTACAACTTCAAGCCAGGGTTGCCAGTACATTTTGGAAAATGTCTGGCGAGCTCAAAATGAAAAGTCTTGCAAAATCTGTCAGACACCTTTTTCAGAAATTCTAGTAGATCAAAAAATTCCCACGAAACAAAAATAATGCACCATTAACTGGAAATGAACTAAAAGTTACCCTTATTTCACTTTAATCAGAATTTCAGTGAAGAAAACACTGAAACTTGAGCTTGGCCTTTTTTTAAATAGGAAAACTTTCTAGTATATTACCTTTGGTATTTATCAAATGAGTCCTTTATGTTTGATTTAGATACTGGTACTTAGATTCTCATGATTGTAAAAGTTTAGATCAAACGATGGAACCATCAAAAAGTTTCGCCATGTGTCTGTTTACAAAAATCTTAATCGCTTCATGAATGAGAACTGCGCTCCAAAATTTATCTGAAAATAGTTCGAACTACTAACCGTCAAGTTGTAAATGAGCAGTAGTGTGTACAAAAAATGAGTTTTAAATGCCAATATATCAACGTATAATAATGAAAGGAGCTAAGTTAAACAAAAATACAAATCTTATTGAATATTGCTGTTCGTTTACAATACGAGCATATTTATTTCCTGGTTTATATACCACTGTTGTAAGTGTTTAGAGTGTCATATTTTTCAAGATATTCCTAAAAAAAATGTTTACAAGTTGGGCACTACTGTGAAACAGTCCTGATATTGTGTGGTGGTTCCGTGCTTTATGCTCTATTTCGTGCAATTATCACAATTTAATAGCAAAATGAAGAGTACAAATCCACGAACACGTCGTGGATAAAGAGGGAAGTGAAGGGCTAATGAATAGACTGAAAATGATATGAAAATAGTGAAATTACAAATTACAACTTTTCAAGTGATTCATTTCTGCCTAGCAGCCATTTTTTCGCGTCCAAGTTTTGTGGGAGAGCATGTCGTTTGTGTGTGTGTTTAATGCTACAGATAATGTCACGCCTTTACATGTATGTCCATTCAAACGAACAGCTGTTACTAAACAAGTGTAGCACAGTAATGCGAACATAAACAGTGCCATCGATCCATGCAACCAAAGCAATATTCTGCTTGCGTTTGGTAGAGTGATGACAGTGATAATACATTTGCATGTCATAATGTGTGCGTGTCTTCGCAATCAGTGAGATATTTCAAGGGAGAATACACACGAAGATGCGGAGAAACTACAACTGCAATCTGAAGCTAAGTACACTTCTGACTTTTCCGTTTGAATATGTGTTTGATGTTGTATAGCGACGCTGAGGACGTAGGTAGAATTTGCGGGAGAAAATTACTCTTCATTTCAATGCTATTCTCTGACTTTCACTGTGCAGTGCACTCTGTGCTAATGTCTCACTCTCCTTCGCGTAGTATTTGAAAGCAAAACGCACAGCAAAAGTCAACCATTTTATCTCGCGCAAAGCCTCAGTGACGCAACACACAAATATTTTCTTCTGTCCCCATTCACACACAATACCTAGGGAGAGTGTACCAGTTATGGCTATGGTGATTCCCTATTTTGTCATATGTGTTTTCTCGAAAACTTTCACATTTTGAAAATCTTTGAATGTTTTAACATCAAGATATAATTGATATCAAAGTTCTTAAACACACCAAATGATTAAAAATTTGAATATAATCAAATCACGTATGGCGAAATAGAGAACCATTAGGTCCATAACTGGCACACTTACCCTACTGTGAAATTCTGCTGCTTTGGTCTCGAGAAATGACTGAATCTGACTTGGTTGTTTATTAGGTTTTGTTGATTGTTAAATGCAAGTAGGTTGTCGGTAGGCAGTTGGAATTTTTCTTAGGGCGAGGGGATTTTAAGCAAGCGTAACTTCATGTTTGTTGTTTGATAGAGGTCTCCGATTAAGGGTCATTATGTTACATAATGCTTTTTATGCATAGACGCTTTTTATGCATGCATCATAGCAAAAGCAGAAAAAAAAATCGAATATTTTGCGTTGTAGTATAGACAAACAGACGTAACACAAATAAATAATCGTTCTGAAGGAAAACGCTTTGTTCTAATGTTTGGAGGTTGACCAACAACTCACGCGTATCGGTTTTATTAGAGTTTGGCATTAGTCCACAATCGCCACATAGTTTCCGGTATGGCAAACATAATGTTTTTGGCATTGGGCGTGACTGTTCGACGATTGCGTGACTATTAGATTGATGCAAACTTTGAAGTTTTTGCTCCCCTGTACTTAAACGATGCCAATTATGATGAGAATGATACTCCCGAGGTTTTGAGTGATTCGGAGGAAGTTTGGTTGTGCACACGCTCTTTGAGGTTTATATGGAGATTGCTATGGAAAGGAAATGCCCAATTAAAAAGAGTGCGGAAAGGATCATTTCAAAATAACAATGTTTACTTTAAAATATGCATGTTCCTACCAAATAAAATTTTCTTCTAGCAAAAATAACAGAAGAGCAGAAACGGACCAAATCAGAGATATATTATAATGAATTGTGTTATGCTATATAAAATTATGTAATATTTTATTGGATTGTATCATGAAATAGTATATTATAATACATAGGTTATACTATTGTATTTTAAAATATGAAAATATGAAACTAGATCGTACGGTAAACTTTACACTGTTGCAGCGTTTGTGTGATTTTAAGCTCCATCTGTTTCTGTTCCTGCCAGTGTGAGGTCCCAAACATAATGTCAGAATGATTTTTTTTTTACTTTTCAGGTAAATTGACTTTACCAAATCGTTACATACAAAAAGGGTTCCATTATTATTTTACAGCATGATTGTATTTTACTATATTATCTATTGTATTGTATTGTATTTTACTATATTATCCAATAAACATATTCGTCTTTTTTTCGAGCAGTGAACAGTAAATTATACATCTATTGCAGTTTAATCTGATGAAACTACAGAGTATACTGACCGTTACATAACAGAATTCTATTAACACTTGTATGTAAAATTCCAATTTTCAATAAATTAAATTTCAATTCTATTAAACTTTTAGAGAACAAAGTAGGAACAATCGATGGATCGATGTTGGAGCTGAAAAGGGACTAAAGCTACATATTGCCCACGGCCCTCGATTAAGTTATATTTCATAATTTCTTCTCTCTAGGGTAGGTGTACCAGTTATGGACATAATGGTTCCCTATTTCGCCATACGAGATAATTTGATTATTTTCAAGTTTTTAATCATTCTGTGTGTTTAAGTAGTTTGATATCAAATGAAAATAATAATGAAAATAATAATAATCAAATATTTTTATTCCTTATAGCTACTAGTCCAGTGGAGGTGCACGAATTACTTATTTATAATTGGTTTGTTATACTAATTCATTGGCATAATTTACAGAAGCATCATGGAGTCATCGGAGATACTAACATAATCACTGCTATTTATATTTCAGCATGTCGTTCTATTCCGAAAATTGTAATTCGTCCTTATTTTGGAGACTACCTAATGAAGTTTTATTCATCACATTTAAAGAATGGAAATTCTGAAACATCTATATTCATATCATATACAGCTATAAATTCCATTGGATATATTTTATTATAATTATTTCATTTATTATATGTTGGGTATTTAGGGCATCAGAGAAGTCACAGATGGCCGGTGTAGTAAGGTGTCAGCCGGAGTATAGGGGAATGTGCCGTAACATCCTTACACTACATGCTGCTACTTAAAAATTAATTAAATGTAATTGTCCTTGTTTACTACAGTAGGCTACAGCGAATGAAACGAAGCGTCGGATGTAATATTATTTTGTTTGTTCTCCCTAAACATATGGAAGCTGGAATTTTGTTTTTGATGTATCCGGAAACTTTATTTACACATCGCTGATTTTTTTATTTTTATTCAAAGTATTTGTTTTTTTTATCAGTCTTCCTTCGACCAGCCTAATATCATCAGTAGGACAAATATTCAAAAGAAAAATATATGTCGGCCGATATAACACTACATGCATTTAGATGCTGTTTCACTGCGTCATATTTTATTGTTACTACCATTTTATTTTCATATTTTATTATCATATTATTATATATATTGTAATCTGTTCTACTATATAACATATCACTATAATTGAATTTATCATGTTTTTGGGAGGGAGGGAGCATCAGGGCATCATTGAATTTACAACTGGACAATGAAGTGGAGTGCCAATCGGAGTCAGGAGAAAAAGTGTTAGTCGTTCGCGTCTAGTACTTTTCTCTCCAACAGTTGTAAAAGATTTGACGCGCCCTTCTTCTAACAAACCTTTCCGTGGAAAGCTCGACAAGTATTGCAAATTCTAATACTCAATCTGTTGGATCATATGGCTGGAAGGAGATTCTCTATTTCCCGCGGGTTTCGCGTAAGTGTTTCTACTTACGGGTCCGCCACCCCCCTTTTGGCCCTTTATACAGCGATATGTTGAATGCAGATTGGTAATAAAATTTGACCTTACTGTTGAGTGGAGCCGCATGCAGAGCAAGACTCAAGCAAGGATTGGTGGCTACCTACATACATACATACATACATTCCTAAAAAAAATGTTTACTGCTTCAAAGTCTGGCTTCATTGGGAAAAGTCTGGCAAATTGAGCAGTTTGTCTTTTTGTCTTTTCCTCGATGAAAAGTCTGGCAGTGCCAGATTAATCTGGCATAATGGCAACCCTGCTTCAAGCTGATGAAATGAACTATCTCATTATAATATTGCTTACCTGATAATATTAGGACACATTTTGGGTACGAATTTTCAAATCCCAAATCAAAAATGAAACAACAAAACCGATTGAACGGATCTGGCATGGCGAGTGATAAAAACACCAACACAACCCACACTGGGCTAAAATACTCTCGTACAAATTGAACATAGTTTAACTTGTTATGACAACATAGTATAAATCGAAAACTAAGCTGTGCGTGAACGTCGGGTATGACAAATATGTTTAAGATTTAAACTTCAGGAGTTTTGTAATATTTCTGAGTGCATCTCCCAGGGAAGTAGTCGGCTTTATCAGGCTGATCGTACCAGATTGGGGGATTCACAATGCTGCACACGGTGCTCCCCTGACCGTTATTATCAGAAAAAAATCTCCATCAAAACTGTGCTCACCATACGATTTCTATAGCTAAGCTGCATGCCTGGGCAAAATTTAAAAAAAAATCATAGGGCCTGTTTTGAAGTTACGCCCTTTTGAATGTGTAAGTCCACTAATTCAAAGGAAATCTGAGATATTCAAACGAGTTTTCATTGGCCGTGATCATCAGAACAGATATAATATTAAAAATTGACTTGAAGTTGGTTTATATAGTTATTTTTAACTTCTGGGAGGAGTTTTGAATGAGAAGATAGACGAAATTTGGAGTTACGTCCTTTTGGAAACGTAACCATTGAAAACACTAATTTCCAATAGATTAATTAGGCATTCTTATACCTTTGAGCATATTCAAATGTTTTCAATGGCACATTGCACTTACATGTCGCCAAAGTATTTTACAATCAACTGATTTTCCATAGGCTCAAGTGTTTTAAGGCATTACGGAGCTAATTTCATAATGTAACCAAATTAGTTTTTGCAGAACAATATTCTGGCTAGTTTGATGAACCATGTGCTCACGATTACATGCACTTGATTGTTACCTGTTGTATATCAAAGCGAAGTATACGACAAGGAATACTTAACGAGTTAAGCTTTCGGTTATGGGTAGCAGTGTATGGAATAAAATAAAATTAACAACGTAGAAAGCAGCGATACAAAATGGAAGAAAACAATGCAAAGTTTAGAACATCCGTTGTTATTTTGTTTAATGGAGTTCAAAGTTGTAGCATTTACAGAGCTTAATTTTAAATGTTTGTCTTTGTCAATTCGGAAAATTTTATGAAACTCCTAAAGTATGATTTTTGTTTTCGTTTGTGATGAGTCATAGCAGCTGGTGAGTCTTTAATTCACAAGGTTATCAACAGGGCCATAGAACAATTTACGATTTTCCGGTAATCAAAACTGGAATTTACGTAAAATCTATGAACAACTCTGTTTTAACCATATTTTATATATCTTTTTCAAAATTATACCCCTTGACTTTGAATTCCATTACCCCGAATACCCGAAGACCATATCCGCAAGTTCAAGTTTCTAGAATGGCATTATTTTGAATTCCATTATCACGGGACAATGTCATGCAAGGTAATCATATATTCGGGACAATAGCATTTGGTGTAATAGTACGTTCAGGGTGATGACAGTCGGGTTAATGAAATTCGGAGTTAAGGTATAAAATCTTCTCAAGAGAGTTTGATTTTCAAGAGAGACATGTAACATAATGCTCTGAAAGTGTTATGATTTTAAATTCAATGAAACCAAATAATAACGAATGTTTATTACTTTTCTTAAGCAAATTTCAAGTAATGAAGCTTTCTCTTCATGAATTAGCATGATAATGGATTGATCGATTTATACAATTCTTTCACTTTAGTATTTAGCTCTTACGTGTATGTAAAAAAACCGAGAAACCCAAAGGTAAAATTGTAGATTTTTGAAAAATACAAATGTAGTTATGTATGCTACTAATGATCACAAAAGTATTGACAGTGGTCTAGAGTTCTATAGTTTGGCCAATTGTGCATTACTCTGCAATTGAAGTTTATGTTCTGAGGCAGTACAAAATTAGCCGCAATAGCCGGTAGCTTCTGCTTCTTCTTATTGGTATTACGTTCCCACTGGGACAGAGCCTGCTTCTCTTGGCCGTGTAGTTCCGGCGTCCAGAATAGAACTACGGACAACCCGTTCCGGTGGTAAGAGTCCACCAAACGGGGTAACCCCAATTCAAGGTGTGATGCGAAAAACCGTGCTGAGGAATGAATGGTCGAAGGGGTGAAAAAGATGTTCGGCCATTAACGGAGCCTGTGGGGCACCTGGGCACCCCTCACAGTATTTTGTCCCTTACCGCGTTAATGCAGGGTTCTGGCGTGGTGGACCTCTTTTCCCGTGCTACTCGTGGGATTCAAAAATGAGTACAATATCTAATCAAAACAATAGTAGTAGTGCAGGTAGTAGCAGTAGTAGGGAAGCGAACCCCTTCGCAAGAAGTGGGCTAGCTAGATCTCCGTTGAGGAGAGTAGAAGCAGGAGGAGGCAGCAGTGCACGTAGTGCCAGTGCTGGAACCCATATTTCATCCCCGGCTAACGCATCGGGTGAAGTTATGGATGGAGCGTGGTTGATGAGGGCCATCAATAAAAGTAGAGATGGGCTCTCTGCGATGGAAGTGGCTGCACAGCAGCTTGACTCCATAATTGACTTTGCGTCCTCGAAGTCTAACATCAGCAAGGACCTCAAGCAGGCCTTGCTTAGACTTCGTAAGTCAATGTTGGCGGCCAAGCAGAACCATGCTGAACCCATGGTGACTGTGGCTGCGGCAGAACCCGTGGAACTGAAGGTGCCGAAGTCTACCCAGACGGAACCCTTCGTTTTCGCGGGCAGCCCCAAAAGCGTGGAAGCGAATGCTTACAGCAAGCAATCGCAGAAGCGCGCGAGGCAGCCGTCAGGGGAGGAGCTACCCGGCGGTGCTCGTAAGGCCAGGCGGATACTGACCCCGAAAACCGGCAGAAGTGCCGGAAAATCGGACCCCAGCTAGGCGTCCCGGAAAGCCGAGAAGGGTGGGCCCGAAAAGGCTGGCCCCTCACGGAGTGATGGGAACAGGGGGTTGCGACCTTTGAGAGGTCCTCCATCACCACAGGTCAGGGCGGAGCAGGGGGGGGACGCCCCCTGGACAACCGTAGTGAGGAAGAAGAAGAAGAAGAAACAGGAGAAACAGGAGCGCAGGGATACCAGACCTAAGAAAGGTAGGAGGGTAGGTGCCAAGCGCGAAAAGGGTGATGCGATCATCATCAAGACGGAAGAGTCCAAGTACTCGGAAGTCCTGAAGGCGATGCGCAGCGACGCGAAGCTTGCGGATCTAGGAGCCGACGTACGCAGTGTCAGACGCACTCGTACAGGTGAAATGATCCTCGAGCTTAAGCGCGACAAGGAGCGCAAGGGCGCCGCCTACAAAAATTTGGCGGAAGAGGTCCTTGGCGCTGGTGTTGAAGTGAGGGCTCTGACGCAGTCAGTGACTCTGAAGGTGATGAACCTTGACGAGATCACTAACGCAGAAGAGCTCGTCACGGCACTGCGGCAACAGTGCGAAGTGCAGGTGCCCACCACCGCCGTTCAGCTACGGAAAGGTCCGGCAGGTACTCAGGTGGCCTTAGTACACCTACCTGTGGCAGACGCAAATAAGTCCGCTAAGGTAGGTAAGATCAAGGTTGGTTGGTCAGTATGTTCACTGAACATACATGAGCAACCAGTGATCTGCTTTAGGTGCAGGGAACCTGGACACAAGTCCTGGGGCTGTAAAGGCCCTGATAGGACTAAGTTGTGCAGGCGTTGTGGTGAGGAAGGTCATAAGGCACTAGGCTGCAAGAACCCTCCCAAGTGCATGATTTGTTCCGGCAAGTCCGTGAACAACAATCACCCAACGGGAGGCTCAAGGTGCCCGACCTTCAAACGAGCCATCAACGAAAAATCACAGTGCAGGTAACGCAGCTGAACCTGAACCACTGTGACGCAGCTCAGCAACTGCTGTACCAGTCAGTTGCTGAGTGGGGGACGGACATCGCCATCATATCGGACCCATACCGAGTACCCGCCGGCAACGGCAACTGGGTCGTGGATGGATCCGGAAAAATGGCGGCGATATGGACAACGGGTAAATACCCTGTCCAGCAGTTGGTGTCTACTACCTACGAGGGCTTCGTGATCGCCAAAGTAAACGGGGTCCTCTTCTGTAGCTGCTATGCGCCTCCGAGTTGGTCGACCGAGCGGTTCACGCAGATGCTGGACTGTATGACGACCGCGCTGACAGGGCGAAGGCCAGTTGTAATAGCGGGTGACTTCAATGCCTGGGCCGTGTAAAAAAGTACCTTCAGCCGTAACGGAGCGGAGTCGATTATCGACGTAACTTTTTGTAGTCCTGGCCTAACGAGTAGTTCGAACTGGAGGGTAGACGATGGCTACACTCACAGCGACCACCTGGCGGTTCGCTACAGTATCGACTACAACAACAGCAGGCAGCGGGTTGAGGAAGCGGCTAGGTCAAGGCCAAGCCCTCGTAGGTGGAAGACATCGTACTTCAATGATGAAGTACTTAGGGAGGCGCTCCGCCGTGAGCGTAACCTACTCGGCCTAAGCGGGGACGAACTGGTAGCGGTGCTTACGCGTGCATGCCATGCGACCATGCCTAGAAAAGTCCACCCTAGGAATGGGAGACCACCGACATACTGGTGGACTCAAGCTATTGCGAACCTGCGCCGTGCCTGCCTACGGGCCAGGAGACGGATGCAGCGAGCACGTACCGAGCAGGAGCGTGAAGAACGACGGGTGGTGTTCACCGCTGCCAAAGTCGCGCTGAAGTCTGAGATAAGGGCAAGCAAAAAGGCCTGCTTCGAGGGACTTTGTCAGAGTGCCAACGCGAACCCGTGGGGTGATGCCTACAGGATCGTAATGGCGAAGACAAGAGGTGCAATTGTTCCTACGGAGCAATCTCCACAGATGCTGGAGGGGATCATCGAGGGGCTCTTCCCGCGCCACAACCCTAGCCCATGGCCTCCTTTTGTAGGACAGCCGGGGATTGGGGCTGGCGATGAGGATAGAGTAACTGATGAGGAACTTGTAGGGATTGCAAAATCCCTAAGCATGGGGAAGGCACCAGGTCCGGACGGAGTTCCAAACCTGGCCCTCAAAGTCGCAATCTTGGAGGCTCCCGGTATGTTCAGATCTGCTATGCAGATATGCCTGGACGAGGGAGTATTTCCAGATGCGTGGAAGAGGCAGAGCCTGGTACTATTGCCAAAGGCGGGAAACCACCCGGTGACCCGTCGGCGTATAGACCAATTGCTTGATTGACACGGTGGGGAAAGTGCTCGAGAAGATCATCCTCAACAGACTGTCGAGGTAACACCGAGGGTTGTAAAATGGTCTCTCAGGCAACCAGTTCGGCTTCCGGAAAGGGAGGTCCACTGTAGACGCTATTCTGGCGGTTAAGAAAAACCGCTGAGATAGCACTCCAGCGTAAGAGGAGGGGTATTCGCTACTGCGCAAGTAGTGACTCTGGATGTAAGGAATGCATTTAATAGTACCAGTTGGGCGGCTATTGCTGATGCGCTCCTGCGTCTGGGGATACCCGAGTACCTGTACAAGATTCTCGGAAGTTACTTCCAGAATCGGGTATTAGTCTATGACACAGAGGTGGGTCGGAAGTGCTTTCACATAACCTCAGGAGTCCCGCAAGGTTCCATCCTGGGTCCGGTGTTATGGAATGTCATGTACGACGAGGTGTTGAGATTAAAATTCCCGGCGGGTGTGGTCATCGTTGGCTTTGCCGACGATATTACGCTGGAGGTCTACCGGTGAATCGATCGAAGAAGTGGAATTGACTGCAGCCCACTCGATCGCAATTGTGGAGGAGTGGATGAGCTCCAGGAAACTGGAATTGGCTCACCACAAAACGGAGGCTGTTGTTGTCAACAACCGAAAGTCGGCGCAGCAAGCGGTGATCAGTGCAGTGTAGGCGACTGCACAATCACTTCGAAGCGCTCCCGTCAAACACTTGGGGGTGATGATCGACGACAAGCTTACCTTCGGTAGCCATGTCGATTATGCCTGCAAGAGAGCCTCCACAGCTATTGTGGCACTGTCCCGGATGATGTCCAATAGCTCTGCGGTGTACGCCAGCAAGCGTAAGCTTCTGGCCAGTGTCGCCTCGTCCATACTGAGGTATGGTGGCCCGGCTTGGGGCACGGCTTTGAGTACCGATAGCTACCGTAGCAAGCTAGAGAGTACTTATAGGCTAATGTGCCTGAGGGTTGCGAGCGCGTACCGTACCGTGTCACACGATGCACTTTGTGTCATCACCGGTATGATGCCTATTGGTATCCTTATCATGGAAGACATAGAGTGCTTCGAAATGCGCGGCACGAGAGGCATACGCAGGACTGCCAGACTGGCCTCCATGGTCAAATGGCAGCGTGCGTGGGACAGTTCACCAAGGGAGTGTGGACTCACAGGTTGATTCCGAGGTTAGATATCTGGGTCAATAGGCGCCATGGGGAACTAACATTCCACCTAACACAGGTCCTTTCGGTCATGGATGCTTTAGACAATATCTACACCGTTTCGGTCATGCGGGTTCTCCCGAAATGTCCAGTTTGTGCAGGTTTAGAGGAAACGGCGGAACACGTTTTGTTCGTGTGCCCGCGTTTCCGCACAATGCGTGACCGCATGTTTGCCACATGCGGTCGGGACACGACTCCGGACAATTTGGTCCAGAGGATGTGTGCAGACGAGTTTGGCTGGAATGCCGTTTCATCGGCTATCACCCACATCGGTCTCGGAACTCCAAAGGAGGTGGCGTGTGGACTCGAGGAAGTAACTAGTGCAGACGCTAATCAACAGGTGGTCCAAGGGTTCGCAGTCGGCTACGTAGGTCATACCGGTGCCCTACGGTCGAAATCGACCCTTACAGCGATTAAGTGGCCGCGGGGAGAACATCCTGGTAGCGCTGCTGTCGTGGCGCCGGCCTACTGGGTGGATACGAGCCTCTGGTTGTTCGGGGCAGGTGGAGGCCCCTTCGTCAGCAATCCCAGCTCGTGCTAGCTGATAGGGCCTGAGCCTTCAGTAGGTCAAATTGCGAAGCCGCAGTATCAGTTCTTGATACCTGCCGGTGCAGCTGGGCGCGGGCTTAAGTGGTCGACCCTGCCCGCCTTCAGCGGACAACGGGAGAGGTGAGGACCACCCGGGAAGCTGGCAATGCGCCAGCATGCTACCTTGGTGGACCCATAAGCGTGTCAACGATGTTCGTTGCTGCATGGCTACGCCAGCTAACCTGGAGGATGCGATGTGCAATAGCCCCTCTCCGAAGCAATGCCTTCTTGGTGGTCCCGGAGAGACGAAGGGTTTGGCGGCAATGGAAATGGTTTAGTGGGTCGGGGGTGTAGTCCTGTTTACTGCTTGTACGTAGTAAATGGTCCCCAACCCCACACTCCCCGGACCTCGTTCCGGAGTCTGTTGAGCAGATTATCCCCCCATTGCTTAGAAGGAAAAAAAAAAAAGAGCCTGCTTCTCTACCTAATGTTCAATGAGCACTTCCCAGTTAATTAACTGAGAGCTTTCTTTGCCAAAGTTGCCATTTTCGCATTCATATATCGTGTGACAGGTACGATCATACTCTATGCCCAGGGAAGTCAAGGAAATTTCCATTATGAAAGATCCTGGACGACTGGGAATTGAACCAATCACCTCCAGCATGTTTTCAATGGTTACGCTTCTAAAGGACGTAACTCCAAATTGCGTCATCTTCTATTCAAAACTCCTCCAGAAGTTAAATACTATATAAATCACTTTGATTCATAATATTAATATTTTATCTATTCTGATAATCACGGCCAATGAAAACTCGTTTAAATATTCAGATTTCCTTTGAATTAGTGGACTTACACATTCAAAAGGGCGTAACTTCAAAACGGGCCCTACGATTTTTTTAAAATTTTGCCCAGACATGCAGCTTAGCTATAGAATCGAATGGTGAGCCCAGTTTTGATGGAGATTTTTTTCTGATATAACGTCAGGGTAGCACCGTGCTGCAACTTAGGACTTCTGCCCATCAATGGCAGATGGCTAAAAGTTCAGTCACCGCGCCAAAGTATTCCGGTGGCGTTCTCGCCACTGAGTGTTCTTTGTAAAAGCAAAAGGTATATCACAATAGTTCTAAAAAAATGGACGCAGTGATCTCACACCCGACAGAAAGGAGGAGACCCTTCGGCCCACTTTGTACGGAAATAAAAAAAAAAATCCCCAACTGCGTACGCGCAGCTCCTTGAAGCGGTATTACCGGAAAGAGGGTGAGCGGGGATGAAACCCCTTTTGATGACTGCTGGTGCGTGAAATTGTTGATTAGTGTTATCTGTTAAGATGTTTACTAAATAAATGAATGACAAACTACGTCATCACACATTTTCTGTTGAATAATTTAGAAAAGTGGATGTTGACAAACCAGTTTTCTCCACAAAAAGTATGTAAAATAGACATGTGCGCCGCCGCGCCACGCCGCCGCCGCCGACCCATTTCACGTCAAGCCGACGCCGATTGATACATCGGCGGCGCGCCATACGCCGATCAACGTCTCGCCCCGATTTTGCGTTTTCACGCCGATAAATACATCAACTCAAATAACACAGCGTAACAAAAATGACATTTTTGCGTGTCTCAAGGATCAAATTATGTGTCTCTAGTAGATTTGGGGTTGCTGAATCTGGTGCCATTCTCAGAAATGTTCCAGCACGTCACAATTTTTAGCTACAGGTCGCCAAAGTTGTATAAAACACTGGTTTTATTAATGTTTACATGAAATTTAAAGTACAATTTATCATACTTTTTTGTAATCTAATCCACCAAACATGCAAAATAGAACTTGAACTTTCATTTCAGACATCATTTGATTGAAATTGCGCGATTAAATTTCGATTAAACCGATTTTTTCAACATGCTTGCAGTCTCCATACAAAATTCTTCGTTTCTTCTATATGGCAAAGTACAACAATTCCTAAACCATCAAAAACTAACTTTTCCGTATCGAAAGTAATACAAACTTTGATGATAAGTATTGTTATAGACATAAAGTTTGAATTCTGTGTCAAATTAAAGCCAATATATTACCTACAAGCTGGCAAACTTGCATGCAAGTTGGCTAAAATAGTCATTTTTTGCATTTTCAACGGTCAATATCTCAAAACTAGACGTGCTATGATATTTCTGAAACGCAATGGATTCAGCAACCCTTAATTAAGTGAATAGCGGCATTTTGATGCTGGAGACAAAACGTGTTCCGCAGTGAAGTTTATAATATAAAAAAATAACCCTGGTTATTTAGGTATTGTCTAAGGATAAAAATATCGTAATCAATGTTTCAAGGGATTTTTTTTTCAAAAAGTTGTCCCGAAAATCGCCCAGTGGATCCTTCTGAATTTTTTCTACGGATCCCATGGAGAATCTTTTCAAAGTTTCTTTTAAGACTACCTTCTGGAAGTGAATAATTCTTGAGATTCCACCAGGATTTTATTTTTTAAGATTAAGTCTTTCGTGAAATTTTATTTAAATTATTCTAGTGGTTTTACCAAAATCTTCTTCGGCGTTTCCTTCAAAAATTGTTCTCCAAAAATTCCTTACTTTCCAAGAGCTAATGTATACATCGATACATTTCCACCTCAATTTTTATCATGAATTCCCCTTATTCATGTAAAATCGTTCAAGGATTGTTCAGATTTATTGAATGAATTTCTCTATTATTTTTTTCGAAAAGAGTCGCTGAGACACCTAGTTCTTGAAATTCTCATGGTAATTTCTTTAGAATTTCTTAAAGAAATTTCTTCTGGAGTTTTTCTAAAAATTGCAAAATTAATTATTGTAGGAGTTGTTTCTAGCACTGTTCTAACTCCGATGCGGCATAAATTTATTCAAAAATCTCAATCACCTTACCAGTGTGTGAGAAAAATATCGCCTTAAAAAAAACTACAATGAACTAGGAGAATAAATAACTTACGGCACATTTATTCTGTCAAAAAGTCCTGTGAGATTTCCTCTAGAATTTCTTTAAAATTTGTTCAACTATTCCTCCAAGTTGTTTATTAAGGAATCCTACCATTGGATCATTTTTTGAGTTTTTCTAATAAACCGTACAATAGTCACTTCAAGAATTCCAACAGTAATTCCGCATTGGCATTTTCTCAGGAATTATTCAATATGTTTCTTTATTATTCCTGGAGTTTCTTCTGGTTTCTCCGTTGAATAGGGTCTCATCTCCACCTTGAAAATAGCTGTAGGCTTGTTACGTTGGAACAACTCACCAATTATTTCATTGACACCAGTTGCTTCCTGCAATCTCGGAACCATTTTGGACCATGATCTCAGCTGAATTCCAGGCCGCAACTCAACTTCGTTCACAGCACGAAAAACACAAAAATAAAGCCACCTGGAATTCGTTTCAATTTCATTAACACTATCCTATATCATGTTAAACTTTAATTTAAAAATTAGGTCCATAAATGAACTGACATTTTGATCATGTTGATGTTCGCTTAGTCGATAAAAACACCACAGGGGCTGTAGTTTTAAACACTGGGGTTGTTCCTATCTGACATTTCGGAATGGACACGGAAAACAAAATACACCCAAAATTTGAGTTTAAGCCAAGAGGTGTGACAAAATCTAAAAAACATAACAAATGTTTTTTTGGACTTAACAAACGAAAAACATTTAAAAATTAGCCTAAACTAAGCATTTGGGCACTAGAATTGGGACAGGGCTTTAGAATCCTATTATCCAGAATTCTTACACGGTAATCTTAAGAAGTTTTCTTCATAAGTTTCGTAAAAGAATTTTTCTAGATTATCTTAATTACTTCAGTGGTTCAGTCAGAATTTTGTTGAATATTCTTACACGAATTCCTGCAGAGCTTCATGCACTTATTTCCAAAATTTCATTCTGAAAATTCTTTAATATATCCTTACAATTTTTTTCACTAAATGCTCCACGAATGCTTGAAAAAGATTTTTCTATATAATCCTTGAATTAAAGTCTTTTAAGGAACTATTTCTTGAGCATGTTCAGAGGTTTATAAAGAAAGTTTTGCAAGAATTCCTCTAATAAAATTTGTAGATATCCACCAGGGGTCTCGTAAGAAATTCAGTGTTTCTTTGATCTTTGAAGAATATTTTCATAAGTCATGAGTTGCTCTTCTCTCTTTAAAAGGTGTCATGCCATCAATATTCATGAAAACTCCTCTAAAAAATATTTTACTATAATTCTCCAAAAATATTTTTCAGGGTTTGCTATAGTACCGTTAAGTCACCAGTCACCGTGCGGCCTCCATTCATTCACCATGCACATATGCAAATTCCTACAGAATATTTATACCAATATCGCAAATTATTCTTTGGCAGCAAAATAAGATAAAACTGATGAATGAGGTAGTTCTTGCCACAAAACATGTCGAAAAACCTAGTGTATACAGTCAAAATCATGTGAATTCCGTTTAATAATGCGATTTTTCAATACTCTTAGTAGAACGCCAAAAATTACCATTTTTCATTTCAACGTTAGAGCATCACATTTTCATTATTTCAACAAGTTTTCGCTGCAGATACTTCTAGTAAGATGTATTTCATCGTATGAGGTGAGCCATGAGGTTTTATGCAAATCAGATTTTTTTTCTTGCGATTCAGTCGAAACACAAATGCACGGTGAATGGACCCATTTCAATATTTATGGTTCCTTTTACCGTGCTTTAGTATAAAAGGCTTGAAATTATTGGGGTAATATGAATTTATTGTTATATCGCGATTTAACTACTTTATATTTAGTTTTTGAGCAAAAACGAAATGGTTTGAAAAAACAGTAAAACCTCCTATAACGATTTGATGAAAATTAGTGATTTAGTTATTTTTTCAACTTTCTATGATTTTATTTAATATAAGATTTGAATACCCTTAAAAGTGAGTGCGCATACTACCAGCAACATGTTTTCTCCACCAAAACGTTTCTTCAAGGGTACAAAATTAAATCATGTCGAAAACTATACGCATGGTGAATGGTGATATAGAATGGTGTGAGGCGACCTTAACATGATATTTGTAAACATAATTTTGAGTATTTTTTTTTGTTATGGCATCATGATTTTATTTTTCCCTGAATTATGGTATAATTGCACGCTTCGTAGTGGTATTCTAGTTCGCTTATAAGATTTGTAAAAAATATAATTTATTGAAATGCATATATTTTTTTTTAATGCCCGGTGAATGTAGCTTGACGGTAATTTATTCTGTCATTCTCATTGGAAACCTTGAAAAAATGGATGACTGGACAGGATTTTTCTTCGAATAAGTGTCTTTAGTATACAAATACAGGATAACAATTTCAGAACGCTGAGTACGGTCGTCCCGCCGCTTTGGATCAATGTTTGATGAAGTACAGAATTATCATCATATAATTTTGGAATACAGTACTACCCGATTTTGTTAGTCCCTTTTTCAGAAATCTTGTTGTTCTCACTGTTTGATTAATGAATTTCAACCAAGTATTTTTAGTCATGTTAAAGCTACTATTAATATTCATAACAAGGCAAATATAGATATGATCAATTGTTTACATTTTGAAGGAGAGCTTCAAAAGTTTTGAAAAAGAGGCTGACAAAATCTGGGCATCTAATGTAAACACATTTCAACTACCCGTCAAACGGGGTAACTTGCAACAGGGGTGAAACTTGCAACACTTTGATATGTAACCGAATTAACGTTTGGTTTAGCATTAAGTTAAATTATTGTAATTTTTTTCGCCGTTTATTGACCTAAGGTATAAACCAGAAGATTTGGCGAGTGTTTTGGGTATTGTTTCTTTTATGGTTGTTTGCTGGAGGTGAAAATCATATTTCACGTTGGATTGTATGAAAATAATGCTGAAAATCGTCCTCGTGCCACACAAACGGTAGAAATATGTCATTCGAGGCATTTGCTATCAGTTACCAGTACTTAGTAGTGTACAAATTGACAATATGAAAGTTTTGATAATTTGATGCTTAAACCACTATAAAAATTCCAAAAACGGTTTTGACTACCCTTGTGGGGTAACTTGCAACAGCAATTTTAATCTCAATTGTTCGATATTTCTTTGCCGCAAGTCATCAAAACACATGAAATAGAGTTTAACATATATTTGTTCAATAACATTAAATTTGTGTACCTCAATCAATTCCAATACACGTTTGTACAAAATATTTCAAAGTTTACAATACGGTTCATAATTATAATTATTTTTATTCTCTTCATGAAAATTGGAATAATTTTGAAAATCTGTATTTAATCTGTATTATAAGTAATTGTAATTAGTGGATCTGCCATTAGGAACTTTTTTGCATGAAATATGGTGATAATTATGTCAAACACCAACAGAGACTATTTCAAGGCATACCATATCAATATGTGATATGTTGCGTTGATTGAAATATGTATAAAATATAAGTTATGCGAAGTATAACTTAAAATTCCATTATATTGTAGAAAAGTTGGCTTTCCAACTTTAGAGACTTATGATGTGCTAGAATTTCCCCGTGTAAACATCCAATAGAGTTTTCAATCGAATTGGTTTAATACTCCTAATTCAAACAATAATAATTAGTTACTAAGAGTAGATTACTCTGTTTTTGATTATTATCATGCTTTACTGCATAAAATTATTATATATCATAATAACACGATATCTTCTTCTTCTTCTTTCTGGCGTTACGTCCCAACTGGGACAAGCCTGCTTCTCAGCTCAGTTTCTTATGAGCACTTCCACAGTTATTAACTGAGAGCTTTTTATCAATTGGCCATTTTTGCATTCGTATATCGTGTGCCAGCATAAGATACACTATGCCCTGGGAATCGAGAAATTTCCTTTACGAAAAGATCCTCGACAGTGGGATTCGAACCCACGACCCTCAGCATGGTCATGCTGAATAGCTGCGCGTTTACCGCTACGGCTATCTGGGCCCAACACGATATAGGTTAACTTTTAATAGTGAACTTTTGGTAGCACTATGTGTTGCATGTTACCCCACATCAGGGGGAGCTTGAAAAATGTATATTTTTCGTCTCTCCTTATCCCAGAAAACCAAATGCTGATAAATTAATACCGCGTGGTATTCTTTACGTGGCGATTAGGATACCACATGGTTTTTGTTTCATCTGAATCCTTAATTTTTTTTCTACATAGCTTTGAAGTTGAAAAGTGTTGCAAGTTACCCCCGTTTGACGGTACGTGAAATGATACCAGAATAAACATTAGTTATATTGGAAACTTATGTTGATACTGTGATGCCGCAGATTTTGATTATCAGCTTCTTATCATTTTGATCATTTAACAGTTAAAATATCAAAACAGAAAGCAGAAACCTGTTCCTAAGAAATCAAATTAAAACGATTTTTGCCATAAGTGACAGTGATGTTAAATGTCATGAACATCACGTGACTCTGATAATTGAATAATGCGAATATCTTCCATCCCGCGGAAAAGTCATTGGCAAATGTTTTCTCTGGTGATCATATCTGAACTACTTGCAGTTGGCCATATATTGGCTTAGAAAAAACCTATAAGCACTTCAATGTTTCCGAAATTTCGACATTTAACAGCTCTCAGTGAAAGCAATTTAAAAATTTGAAAACTTTTTCCGCATTTAGGACTTGAGAACTCATTGAGGTTACACATATTTTTGACTGACATTGAAATGAATCATCAAAAATAAAGACTTTATTTTTTATTAGTAGTAGCACTTTTGAGTTATAGCTATGTAAAATTGTTACAATAATAAAAAATGGTAGAAGAACAAAATATGTATCGAACTTAAGATAATAATAAATTTATACAAACAAAGATATCATCTTACTGCTGAAAACAGATATGTTTTCAACATGCTTTCTTCATGATGTTGAACTTTGCTCGAGTAATCTAAACAGCACGCAAGAAACTATGATAGAAATTTATACATTTTTTCTGTTCGAGAAAATAAAATACCGATAATATCCAAAGCTGTGATTATTTATTGTGGAATATTATGAACGATTCTATAGATATGGATATCAGATAAGTTAATTCAAAAGTAACGCGAAAAGTCCAGTAAACTTCTACAAAAATAAAACAAAATTTTGCACAAATTAAATTACTTTTCTCATTTTCTTAAATAAAAAGTTCGAATAACCAGGTCAGATAATTTTATTTTATTAGCGATACTTTACACTGAAATAGTGCATTCGTGTCGTGAGATTCCAATTCATACATTTAATTTACATTCTTATTTTTTCTTGATCGGGTCTAATACACTTTTCAATCCGTGGTCAGATAATATATCTTAGTAGCAACAACGGGGATATAATATATTATATGATAGTTTTACTAGTGTTGAAACTAGGATTTTTTATATAAACTTCCAAACTTTGAATTCTTACCAAAATGACTGAAAGTATTCCTGCACTCTATTTCAATCATAAGATTGTAAGACAGATATGGGAAATGGAATTTCAAGTTCGGTTTCGATTGCATTTGTACGCATACGGTTTCATAAGTTATATGTTCGATATTTTTTAATGTTCAATTTTTGTCCACGCCGATGTACGCCGCCGCCGCCGCCGCCGAAAATAGTCAACGGCGTGACGCCGATGACGCCGCCGCCGCCGGTACAAAAATGCTCTGACGCCGCCGCCGACCAAAAATATTTCGGCGCACAGGTCTAATGTAAAATTGTTTGGAGCGCAAGTTCAAGCCAGAACACTCAACTCTTAAAAAAATCTGCCATGTATAAACGACTCCTGACCATAATTTATATAATTAAAAAAGCTCGAAGATTTATTACTCCAAAAGTTATGACACACATTAATTATCCACTTTAACTCTGTGATAACACAATGTACTATTATTTTGATCATAGACGAACAAATTTAAGTTCTCAGTTTTGTTAATTCAACCAAGTAGATAATAACTCAGATATAAAATGATAATAACCGGGTAGCAAGATTTCTTATCATTACACAATGAATTTCTACTGAGGAAGGCTTATTAACACAAGCAATCACAGTCTCTACATTCCGGATTATCCCAATAGAACACTCTTCACATTCCTCTATTGAGTAATCTCGCAATTCTGTACGGCAAAGTTTTCGTTCCTTTCCACTCCATCCCCATTTTCTCCACATACAACTTTCAAGGGAACCCTATTGAAACCTAATTAATCGATTCGATCCTTAGTGCTCCGGATTGCTTTGAAGCACGACAAACAACGCGTAACCTTCCTGCAATTCACCGACGATGATGATGACGACGGGAGAGAGAAAGTCAATAAATATGCTAAGGCCCGACGAGGGGGGAGGGGTGTCCCATGAAGGGGGGGGGGGGGGGGGGGTTACTCGGTTTTCATAAAACTATTCATGTTCTGCATTCCCGCTAATGAACGGATATGCCTCGAGTTCGAGTTCGAGTTTTCCCCCTTCATCGTTTGTATGTGTTTTTTTTTTTGTATTAATTCAGAGAAAAGGCTTTCTGGAAAACACTGTACCCGAGTGTGCGTTTGTCAGATTGTGCTCTGCTCACAGCATTACGCAACGTCCTCTCGACGTCGGTACCACCCGCTTGCACGACGCCACGAATACTCCCACCATCATTCGTCAAATACTTTTTTTAGAAATGATTGGCAACCGATACATGGTGGGCAGATTAGAGTCCAAAACGCGACTGGAATTGAATATCTCTGATAATTCAGTAAGGAATCCTCAAGAAAATTCTAAGGAATGATTGTGTAAATTCATTAAATCCCTGATTGGAATCCATAGATGTGACCTACAGAAGCCGTTTTCAACATGCTTGTAGTCTGCATACAGAATGTTGTGCTTCTTTTGTATGGCAGAATACAGTATTTTTTCTAAATCTTCACAAAATACAATTTAAGCATCGAACATTGTATGGAATTTGTAGATAAATAAGCTTGGCAAGAAAGTTTGAATTCTGTAATAATTTAATTCAAACAAGCAATCCAGTTATCCAGTTATCTGAAATCAACAAATACTTAATTTAAGACAGCTAGTAAATCAAATATTTGACGTGCTATGATATTCAGAAAAAAAAATCTGTTATCATACCGAGTTATTCAATTTAGTTGCATTTTGGACTCCATTTTGCCCCACTGTGCGATGCAATGCTCTCGAACGAACGAACGAGAGCGCAATCGGAGATCTAGAAGCAAAAACTTGAATCCCTACATTTTCTAGTTTTCGATGAATGCCATCGCAAGTCATGGTGCAAAACGCATTTCGAAGCGAGTCGTCATTATCGCAAACGGCAACGTTGATAAGAGATTAGGGTTCTGTTGTTTATGCAACGGATTGACGCATACAAACTTTGTCGGTGCGTTTCGCTCAATTGCACCGCGGGGAAGTGCTGTTGGATGGAGTTGGAATTTTAGTTTATTATTTTCTCTATCTTAAGCGATTTGATTTGAGTTAGAAATTTGGGAACTCCCTGAATGATCGGAAACGGTTCCAGAAATTATTCAGAGAGTTCTAGAGTTGTTTCAGTGTTTTTTCAGGTATTTTTCAATATTTCCTTTTTTCTGTTTATTTTGTTGTTTTGTTGCAACGATTTTTATCTGAAATAATCACTAATTTTAGTAGATATTTGTTTCAATGTTACAACATTGGATACACATTGTGACTAATTAGTACTATAGCAGAGAGGGAGCTTCAGAAACATTTCACAATTTTGTTTTTAATCCTCTGTAAGGCTTTCTTCCTGGTATTACAACAGCTAGGCCATATTGGTACAGCATACAACATGGCCGGAGTGAAAACTTGTTTGAAGATCAGAAGATTCTTCAAGCAAGAAGGACTACTACCGTTAGCTTTTGCTAACTGTAATACTTACCGGCGAAAGTTAAAATCGTTGGGTTGAAAGGTCCTATTAAAACGCTCTATACGTTGTGTAACTCTGCTGAAAATACCCTAAAAACAAACTCAACCTTCTAAACATCCAAAATGGCGTTCCGTTCAACAACAACCAATTGAGTTCCACCGATTGCCTTGCCAAACGTAACAAAAAAAATCAACTGCTCTGCCGCGGGTCTAATCGCACTTTGCTTCTACGTTTTCTCCTTTTCGGTTCTCTTTCGTCTATTCTTCGTGCGGGTTTCAAATTTTCGGCCACCACAATCAAATTCGACTTCAAGTCGGTCATGGTGTGGATTGGTTCGTTTGGAACTCGAACGATCACTACGATCATCATTGTCATAATCGTCATCGGTGCGACAGAATCAAATTTCGTATCTACACGATGTTCGTTCACAGCGTGATGGTGCGGTGATTGGAATCTTTTGGAACAGAATTGTTAAGGTTAGTCTAAAATAATCATGACTTAACAAAATTCTTCTAAAGATTTTTGTTTAATTTGATGCATTATTCTTATTGATTTCTTCCATGAAACCAATAAAAATATGTATTTTCGACAATCCATCAAAAACGCTGGTTTAAACACCGATTTTAGCTACCGGATAGTCGTCTGCCGAAACTGCCTGCCTCTATAATTTAAAAAACCGAGTACCCTTTCGCTTTCGATGCGCTGTAAAAACGCGATATCGAACACAAAGCAACTGCTCCCATTATTCGGTGCATGGAAGCATAAGTACTTTAAATGCACACGAAAATTGCATCCCAGAATGCACTTTTTCGTTCTTTCCTGTCTGACTCTGCCTTATTTTTCGGGGGGGTACTTGATGTGTCTCGCCTGAAGTTTCCTGCATGGCAGTTCTGTCGCACCAGCAAAAAATAAATTGTAATATTGTATCATTTTGCTACACATCAGTCCTGTCGCAAATAATGTGTACAATAACCTTTTTTTAACGTATGTATTAGACTAGCTGGCGACTACTAAATATCGAGGTCTATCAATCGATAGAACCTTGAGAAGTTAACAGACGAGTTGCAAGAAGATGGTTGAAACCGTCAACTTTAGCGTATTGTGCAGCGCTATAACAAAGTTTAACAAGAAACTTTTAACGTATCCTAGTTGTTTACTTATTTAGTCCTCACGTCACAATAGAAAAACAATTGCTCTATTTCTAGATTACCTTTCAAAGTACATTGACAATCATCAAAATTGGCAACATTGCTCTAACAAATGGATTTCATTTTCCTCATATTATTTATAGAAGTATTTTGAACATAATAGAAGTACCGACTGAATCTCAAACAGCAGTTAGTTATAATAAGGTATCCTGTAAGCAATACATGCTGACAAAAGATGTGAATTTGGCAGCTACTTTCATTTGTTGTAATCAAGCTGATTTCAAGCAATATAACTTTCAAAGCACATTTATATTACAGTAAGGTGTATCAGTTGCAATTTAGCCGTTTGCTAGTGATTGAACTTGCAAAAAGCATTTATATAACAAGCTGCTTATCATCAAGTTCAATAACGTGGAAATCAAAATAGATTGAGCACATAAATGAAAAAAAAAAAATAAAAAAACATTTCGGGTTATACTTGGCCATCTTATCCCAAAAAGTTATTTCTATGTAATGATGTCGATGATTTTTTATTATTTGATTCTATTATTTAAGAATGCGTTATTTTCATTTATATGAGTCATGTTTCCAATGCACAGTTTTTAATTTGACTCGCAAATAAATCATGCGCCTTTGATGTAATGGAATAGTGGAATACGAAATCATCAAAATTACAGTTTTTTGTCAGATTTGTTTTGATTCACAAAAAAAACAATATGGCGCAAAGCTTAAAGTGCTGTTCGAAAATGTTTTGAATACGTATGAAATATAAATATGAACCAATAATATATTTCAATAACTGGATATTGAATCGGTCATATTTCTTCCATTTGATAATGTTTCTTATTTACAAAAAACACATCTGTTCCGCATAACCAAATTGAATTCAGATCCCTTATCTAAAGTTTGGGGTATATCTTCCTAGCTACCATAGTTGCATACTTTTAATCGGAACATTGATGTGCATTTTTTCTGATTGAACAAATCTTGCTTCTATTAAGATGTTGATATTACGTTCAATATATATTTCGATGACAGCTTTATAACAGGTATGTGAAAACACCTATAACACAGACAAACAGACGTAACAGCTTGAAAAAAAATGATTAAAATTCATCACCCATATGTGAACTAGCGACATCTGTTGATCAAGTTGCACGAAAAGTGATATTGGCAACACTGACAACAAAATTTAACCCAAACGAAAATTTAGCAACACTAGCCGCATAAACTGTCAGATGTACTTTGTTTTGTTTTGATTTATTTATGCTGACCAAGCTAGTGAAGTTGATCGTTGTAAAAAATGATAAGCGAGCGAATATTTGTGAATATTTATTTAAGTTTTGCTTTAAAATGTAATTAAAACGAGAATAAAACATCATCCGGTACATCATTCAGTGCTATTCATTATCTTCTTCTGGCTGGAAGATTCATCCGGACGGCTTTCCTGTTCCTTTTTCCTCGCAGTGCCGGTGGTTTTATTGGATGTTTTCTGCTGCGATTTTTGGGACACAGCCAGCTTCAAACTCAGCTTTACTTTCCGTAGGAAGCAGTTAATGAGCGTATTGAAGATTTTATCCACAACACGGTCGAAGCAGTCCTTACAGCAGAAAGCATCGAAGTCATCGTACGGAACGTACTCCTTCAATCTTTTTTTGACGCCCTGTCGGTTTTGGTATAGGAAATGTTCAAATCTTTGCTTGTAAGCTGTGAATGCCAGCAGTCCAACTTCAAACAGTTTGGTGCTAGAATAATTTGCTGCATTTTTCAGTTTGCAAAACTGAATCAAATGTGTATTGACTTCAGCTGTGGCTCGTGGAACAATGAGATTCTTTCGGCACCTTTTATGTGGAAGTTTCATTGCTGATGCACCTGTTATGTAAGCCAGTCCGTTCAAGTCTTTCGAAGACTAATCCTGTGTTGTTCGGTAATCTAGTGGCTTAGATTTATACACAAATGCAGTGGAATGCAGTTGTTTTCTTGTGTCATTTTGGAATACAGCATCATTATCTTCAAGCAAGAGCTGAGCTTCATCTGATTCGCAGTTGCTACCCTCAGGTAATTTTTCATTTGCTGCTATTGCCGCATACTTGAACGCAGCTCCAAATTGATATGCGGTGACGCAGCTCCAAATTGATATGCGGTGGGAGCATCGTTCCTGCCGCACCGCCGTCTGATCTCTGAGAAAAGGTTCTCCACACAATCTTGCAATGCGTAATTCGTTTTGAAGTGAGTATACCCAAATTCAGACGAAAGTTTCTCCCAAAGCCAACGCAATGCATTGATATTCAGCAGAAAACCGTTTAAATAATTGGGTTTCCTCTGTTTCGCTGTCAGTGACTTAGATTCTTCACGCGCCTAAAATATTAAAAAAAAAAATAAAAAATAATGTGAGGTTTAGTTAGGTTGATGAGCTGAGTGCTACAAACAATTAAAATGACGTAATTTATTTATTTATTTTTAGATATGAGGTTGTGCGTAAACTACCCTGTGAACTTCCCGTTGCGGTTTTTTGCTCATCACACCTCTCCCACTATGAGGCCAAGCGATTCGCCCCTACATGTCGCTTTCAATAGGCTGCCACCTGAAATTTCGATGGTTTTTGATATGTGAGAGCTGAGAAATTGCGGTGGGCGTAGAGCGAGTGGCAGTACACGGTAAAAAATAAGCACCATGCTATCAATAGTTCTGCACTTGGATTTGCACTACTGTTGAATCTTGGCAAAATCAAGGTAACATCACTTGAATTCAACGTTGCATGTTTTGATTTGAAATTAAAAAAAAGTTAAAATAAACATTTCCGCCTGACCCAGATTTGAACCACCAATCTTCCGAGTGCAAGCCTAGTGTCTTACCTCGACACAACTCGCATCTGTTGAAAGGGGTTGAATTGATCTCAATCACTTTCTACAACGAGCTGTCAATGATTGCTTTCATATAATAGACACGATGTTCAAAATCAACGACTTTTCACTTCAGAGTCTAGTTCTAGAGACAGTAGAGCAAATCCAAAGTTAGAACTCTTCAAATCATGGTGATTGGTGTTTTGAATTGAGTCAAGTGATCAATCTATTCAATCGAACGTGCTGATTTTTTACCGTGTATCTAATAGGAGACCTGACTGTATTTTGAAGGCACTCATTCGCTACCAGCCCTATACAATAGAACCTAATTACATAGCTGAGCAGCTGAGAAATTCACTGAGTATGGTAGGTGATAGGTGTTATAAGAAACCTGCCTGTGTATTGGAAATGAAATATTGAATAAAAATGAAAATTTACCTGTTCTGGGTCTACACATGTTTTGCTTGTAAAAAACATGTTTTGAAGTAGTTTTTCAGCTTCGTTCAAGAAATCCCAATGGCAGGAGTTATCAGTTAGAGCAGCGCGATAGAAATAAAAGCATTTTCAAATATTATATGTCAAATAATTTTACACAGCACAATAAGTTTACCTTTGTAGAATTAGTAACTGTTTTAGAGTTAAAAGTATCGAACAGTTTGTCATGAAACTTGGCGAAATTGGCTGTGCTAACACTTCTTCTGACAATTCACCTGTTTCGACATAAAATTGAAGCCCCACTTGCAACTGAATTGCTAAGTGTTCGAGCTGCTTGGGCAACATTCATGCTCATGAACGGTGCAAGATTTACAACTTTGTCCGTTAGTTTGGGTACCAATCTTGGTTCTGAAATTTTGGTCGATTCGAAACAGTTCTTTAATATGGGCATAAGAGGCTATGTTTTCGTCAAACCATGCGTTATGCTTGGTGAGCATATTTTTTGCATTCTTAAGCAAATGTGGACCATCATACATTACGGCTAACTCTTCACCATCGACATTCCAAATCGGATTTTCAACAGTTGCCCCTGTCTCTCTTATCATTTTGACATTGGTTGTGCCTTGATCTAAGACAACCAAAATTGGCTGTAATCCACATTTTCGAGTTGCACGTACAGTTTCTTCGACCAAAGATTGTTGCACAGAACTTCCAAGGGTATGGTGTCCTAGCAAATATCCAATCGGCTACAGTTGGAAAAGTAAATTATAGTCACATAATCATTCAAATTCACTTTAAGAATAAAAATTTTACCTGCTTGAATCTGCGGTGCGCCATATTAGATACAGATTCAATTTCAGTTAATCCTGAAATCATAACTGCAAAGCTTGGGAGGCTAGCACTAGTGGATTATTTTTTCTATTTTCCGTTTTACACCGTCATCCGGGAATCCGATAAACGTGTCGGTTTTGCATTATACGTTAATTCTTGTTTCAAAGACATGCCGTCGATACAGATAACACAGCTTTTCCTTGATTTTCAGTTTTGTGTTTGCATCCCAAACGTTTGAGGATTTCGTTATTAATGCCAGGTTTGATTCGGACATCGCTTTGTCCATCGATCTAACAGTCATTTTGCTCGGTATGTAAGTATTTTTGAATTTTGAATATAGCGATACGCTGCGGGGCCTGTAAGATACGTTCCAACTGAAAATTTTCTCATAGCAGGGTTATATTACGACTTTTAGGTGTTTTGTTAGAATTCTTCAAACTGTTTACAACGACCGGGTTGGACTTCGTAAGTTGTAGCAGTCGATCATCTCCTGACTTTTGTCGTTGTAAGCGCTTCAGATCTTTTTTAAGACGTCTGTTTATCTTCCGTTTGCCTAATCATTGATCTTAGTCTCCACTTGCTTTTCTTTCCGATGCTCGCAAAGATTTCCTCAGACCTTGAATATCAGTTTTCAGATTTGCATTTTTGTTGAGTTCCATGAAATACAGGGCTTTGTAGAACAATCAGTGTCATCAATTGATCTGGACCGCTTCGAGATAACTACAGCATTCTCATCGGTATTGTCTACAATTTCGGTGTCACTTATCTCGGAATTTGTGATAGAAGGTTCATCATTAGTTGAATCCAGAGGACAGATTTCACAGTTTTCCAAGATGATAAAAGAGAAGTGTCTGTGTCGAAAATGCCGCTCTCATCGAAGTATTTATTAGTTTCTAGGCAATCATCTTGGTTCAAGACATTGCTTGAAATATTTGCATCGAGCGGTACTGCTTCCGGATGCAATCTTAAATATAGGAAGCATATATCACTACCAATGATAAAACTTACTAAAATCATCTTACCCGCTGCTTGGTTGGAGGTCTCGTTGAACATATCAGGCGGAAAATGATCAGAACATATTTTCAAGTTCCGGAGCCCTTGCACACCACCAGTATTGTACTTTGCCATCAGCTCCGGGGATCGACACGCTGGATCCGTTGTAAGCATCTGTTTAGCAATGATTTTCAAGAGCTATAAGTAGATATCGATTGTATGTTCAAATTTTCTTACCGGTCACATTTTGTGGAAACCGTGAAAAGATTTGGAAAAATTCCTGCCTTGAGCACTTCGGCAGAAATACATTTCACACTTCCGACCCATGTTGTTTGTTTTTATTTACATTCGACAGATGCTCGATTGAAGGTCAAACTGGATGTGTCAAAATGACAACACCAGCGCCGCAGTGGCATTGTGGCACAACACACTAATTTTAAATCTACTGTTTATTTGTTGGGCGATGGGAATTTCGTCAGTGTTACGTCTGTTTGTCTGTGCTTATAAATATACGTTAATAAACATCTTAAGAGCAAGTTAAAAAATATTCTCGAATAGGTTATTATTTTGTTTTTCGATCCTAATAACTTAATTATGGCTTCGTTTTCAAAACCAATTAAAGCGTCAAAATATTATTTGTTTGTAAACAATGCAGTAATTATGATGGAGGCAAGCAACACAAGAGCTTCCATTTCGTCAAACAAATATTCTTTGAATTTAAACCAATTTCGGGACTTTAAAAAACAACGGCAGAAATGTATTCAGCAATTAGAAACAAAAAGGAAAAACAGTGATACTGCTATAAAGAAGCAGTGATACGGCATAAGGAATAGTGTGAGTTCTAGCGTGAAACTCAAGACGAAACTGTTCGGTACCTGAATAAAAAGCCATTGATGGAACAAAACGCCTATAAAACATTTTGACTTGTGTAGTACACCATTTTTTCCAGGATTCTACAGTATGTCAGTAAGTAATTCCAACTTAACGAGGATGTTGACCTAACACACGTGAAAATACTGCGAAAAGTGAGTTGTTTCTCTCGTGTCGTCTTTGAAGCTTTTACCAGCTGATCTTCTATTACCATGCCGAGACCGGACTATCAGAAAGAAGAAAAAGCTGGCAGATGGAAGTGGGTAAAAAATGATGCAGAACAAATTGAACAATTATCTGACGGCAATTCACTTTCATGTTTATGCATTTGGTAACACACCAATCAAAAACAAAAATCTTTGAAGATTATTTTTTGTCAATGGTAACAAGTCCTTATGAAGTTATAATAACGCTCATGGAGCTGTATTTTTACTAAGGCAATTAGTCACATTTTGATTTAATGTGTGATTATAATATGTTTTTGGAAAACTATTTTATAGCTTCAATATTGCAAAAGTTGTCATGGTTTTCTCTTATAAACCTCTTATATAACACCATCTCCTACCTGCAACTTAGAAAGATGTTTTTGGTGTTACTTGGTACCTTGATACCTTGATGGCTACAGCGTAGCGTCACGCCATTGCCGGGCGTATTGCAGAGCTCCATCATTGTCGGTCTTGGGCGAAACTTTCCCAGTTGCCCCAAACGTTTAGGGTTGTCAGGTCCTCTTCCACTGCGTACAGCCAGCGTATTCGTGGTCTTCCCCGAAGCCGCCGAGCTCTACCTGGTTCCCTGCTGAATATTATTTTCGCAATTCTTTCTTCCGACATTCGCACTAAGTGACCAGCCCACTGAAGTCTGCCGTATTTTATACGCTTGATAATATTCGCACCTTTATACACTTGATACAACTCGTGATTCATGCGTCTGCGCCACACACCATTTTCGAGCTTCCCACCGAGTATTGTCCGCAGCATTTTACGCTCGAAAACACCGAGAGCTTTCCGGTCTGCCTCTTTCAACGTCCACGCTTCGTGCCCGCAGAGAGCCACCGGAAGGATCAATGTTTTATACAGGGCGAATTTTGTCTCCGGTTGCAAATTGCGGGACCTAAGCTGGTTACGTAGCCCGTAAAAGGCCCTATTTGCAGCCGCAACACGTCTTTTCACTTCGCGGGAAACGTCGTTGTCACATGTCGCAAGTGTTTTGAGGTAATTCCTTAAGGAATCCCTGAAGAAGCTTCTGAGTTAATTCCTCAAGGAACATTTGGAGGAATATTTGGACGAATATTTGAAAGAATACCTGAAGTAATTCCTGAAGAAACTTCTGGAGTTAATTCTTAAGGAACTCTTGAAGGAATAATTGGAGGAATTCCTGGAGGAAAATTTGAAGGTATTTTTGGGGTAATCCCTAGAGAAACTCCTGGAGGAATCCCTGGAAAACTCCTAGAGGAATTCTTTACAGAGCTTTTGGAGGAATTCTTTACGGAACTTATGGAGGAATTCCTGAAGGAACTCCTGGAAGAAAAGCTGGAGGAATCCTTGGATAAGCCCCTGGAGTAATGCCTTGAGGAACTCCTGGAGGAATATTTGGAGGAATTCCTGGAAGAATATTTGAATGAATACCCAGAGTAATCTCTGAAGAAACTCCTGTAGAAATCCCAGGAAGATTCCTGTAGGAATCCTTGGAGATAATCCTGGAGTAATTCCTTAAGGACCTCCTGGAGGAATACCAGGAAGAACTCCTGGAGTAATCTCTGAAACAATTCCTGTAGGAATTCCTGAAGGAACTTCTGGGAGAATTCCTGAATAAAATTCTGGTGGAATAAATTGAGAAATTCTTTGAGAAATTTCTGGAGTAATTCCTTAAGAAACCCCTGGAGGAATATTTAGAGGAATTTCTGGAGGAAGATTTGAAGGAATACCAGGAGTAATCCCTGGAGAAACTCCTGGAGGAATCCCTGGGAAAGTCGTGGGGAATTCTTTACGGAATTTTTTTTTGGAGGAATTCCTGAAGGAACTCCTGGAGGAATGCTTGGAGAAACTCCTAGAGTAATTTTTGAATTATTTCCTGAAGGAATGTTTGGAGGAACTACTGGAAGAACATTTGAAGCATTACTCAGAGTAATCCCTAGAAGGTTCCTGGAAGAATCCTTGGATAAACTCCTGCAGTAATTCTTTAAGGTCCTCCTGAAGGAATACCTGGAAGAACTCCTGGAGTAATCTCTTAAAGTATGCTAGAGGAATTCCTGAAGGAACTTCTGGTTGAATTCCAGAAGAAATTTCTGTAGGAATTCCTGAAAAAACATGGAGGAATAAATTAAGAATCACTGGAGAACATTCTGGAGTAATTCCTCAAGGAACCCCTGGGAGCATATTAGGAGGAATTGCTGGAGAAATATTTGAAGGAATATCTGGAGAAACTACTGGGGCAATCCCTTGAAAACTCCTCCTCCTCAATTTAAGGAATTCCTGGAGGAATATTTGATGGAATACCTGGAGTAACCTCTGGAAGAACTACTAAAGGAATTTCCAAATGAACTCACTGGGCCCAGATAGCCGTAGCGGTAAACGCGCAGCTATTCAGCAAGACCAAGCTGAGGGTCGTGGGTTCGAATCCCACCGGTCGAGGATCTTTTCGGGTTGGAAATTTTCTCGACTTCCCTGGGCATAGAGTATCTTCGTATTTGCCACACGATATACACATGCAAAAATGGTCATTGGCATAGTAAGCTCTCAGTTAATAACTGTGGAAGTGCTCATTAGAACACTAAGCTGAGAAGCAGGCTCTGTCCCAGTGGGGACGTAACGCCAGAAAGAAGAAAAATGAACTCACTGGAAATATTTGGAGGAATCCCTGGAGCAATATTTGGATGAATTCTAGCAGGAACTCCTGGACAAGTTCCTGAAGGAACTCTTGAAGGTATCCCTGAAAGAATTTCTTATAAAATCCCTAGGCACACGGTCTTATAAAATCCCTGGACAACACGGCCGATATCAATTTATTTTTTGCTGTGTCAACGGTTCGATCGGGTTGGCTGACTGTCGTCGTCGTCGTCTTTCTCGTCTGGTTTTCGGCGTTCGAGTCGGGAGGCAAAATCGAGAGGAGACACCCAAAAAATTGCCCTCACTCGTCCTCTTTGCGCTCTGCTCTGGACCTGGCCTTCGAAAGCTTCCCCCCTTCGTGTGTCTGAACTGCATTCGGAAAGGCGTCTTCCGGCAACAACAAGCCACAAACTGCTCGTCGGCTGTTGTTGACGACTTGTTTTCGGTTTCGTTCTGAATGGAAGCACTCCGGGACGGGACCCGAAATTGCACGAAATTCGTCTGTCGTCGACGAGCCGTGGAAAACCGGAGCGCAGTCTGGTCTCTGGTCGGTTAAATTCACTTTCCAAGGTCTTTTGTGGGATGCCTACATAATTGACGAATGCATTCGGCTTTCTGTCTGGGTTGCAGCAGGAGTTGGAGGATAATTGGCGTTAATTGTCCGAATGCGATTTCGGGGTGATGATGTTGATGAAAGTGATGAACATTGAAGAACTTTATGTACATCATGTATCATGAAGGCAATATCTGAAAAGTTAAACTGAACCAAGAAGTTCAGGATACATCATTTGATATATGGTTGCATTACAATAGATGATAATATGTTTGAAAACGTTAGCCGTGAAATACGGAGGTGCACCGTTTGAGGACGTTAAAACCTTTACAAACAAAGCCAACTTTTACCTAAATCTAGGCGGTTCACATTCACGCAAATTTTGGCAGTCCGTTTATCGAGGTGGATTTCTAAATTAGAGTGTGTATGATTAACATAAATTTTAACTGTATTATGATATGTGATGGTTCTGTATAAAATTGGTTATTGAATAATTTTGATGCAACCATGAAAATCTTATTCAAAATTAATTGTTGTATAACGTTGTTGATACCATATGTTTAGTAATTACCCATTCGGATCGAGTTAGGCTCTACAGTTGTCTGATTCAGGGTCAAGACAGTAATTCAAGCCTAGGCAAAACTTGACTAAACAAAAACCGCTTTGTACCTTGCTCGATCCCTGTTTGTTCGGTGCATTGTAAAACTCCGTTTGCCATGTTACAACCGAAGCCCAATCGGCACTAATTGACATTCTGGTCGTGTACTGGCATCGCTTGCTGCAGAGAGGTGAAAATGAAGGATTCTAATAAATTACCAGCTTCCTTCTTCTCCTGTCTCCCCCACGACCGACCTTCTGTCATTAATATTCCCAATAACTCCTCCCCCTAACTCCCCTAAGCCGAGGGACCCCCTCAATTACACACAATCGCACTCGCCACGCTTCCAGTTAATGGGAATCGACTTCGACACGATTAGTTGGTTGCTTTTTTGTTTCACTGGTTAGATCTGTCAAGGTTAGGAGTGGCATTTGAAACAAGCACCCAGGCAGTTGTGTTCGAGTCGACGGAGTGCAGTTGCGAATTCCGAATCAGAGCTTAGCTGTTTTAAAATTCATGGTCACTCTGACAAACGGATCGAATGTGGCTAAGCCAAGAGCCAGCGCTTTAATACTTTCGGTTTCGCTCGATCGAGAGTTGCTGCTCGGCCCGTCGATGCACTATGGGCAGAAGCTACTTTGATTGACCAAAAACAAAATACAGTTAACTCTCCCTTACTCGATATTCCATATCTCGATATCGAGTTAGAGAACCATAGTAAAAGTTGGTTTTCATGGCTAACTTGATGGTCCTTGGAACGCAGTTGCACTGCTTTTGTGTTCTGTAACTCGATACCTCCTTAACTCGATGGTCCCTTCAATATCGAGTAAGGGAGAGTTGACTGTATCTAGTGCTTTGGAGATGCGTTTTAGACGACCCATGTCATCGACAAATTACACGGCGGAACACGTTTTTGTCTCCCGATCGCATATAATAGGATATAAGAGTACAAATGTGGAGGTGATAAACGTTCATTTTTCATGCAGTCTTATGGCGCATGTCATATATCGCCTCCACTTTTGTATTCTTATGCGCTATCGTAAAATTTAAGTTAAAGTTCTATTTTGCATGCTCGGTGGATTAGATCACATAAAAAGTTTGATGAATTATAGTTTAAATGTAACGTAAAACATCGATAAAAAAGTGCTTTATACAATTTTGTCGACCTGTAACTAAATATTATGACGTGCTGGAACATTTCAGAAGAAACAGCTTCAGATTGGGCAACCCTTAATCTACTGGAGACACATAATTTGATGCTTGAGACACGCAAAATGTTATTTTTGTTACGCTGTGTTTTTTTTTTTTTTTGGGTAAATAAGAGCTTTGTTTTGACGGCGTTGCAATTCTAAACACTTGAATTGTGTTTATCAGTCTAAACAGCCTTTCAAGTTCATGGTAAGACATTTCCTGTCACAGCTAGAATTCCGAAATTGAGTCGAACGCGACCTTTAAACAAATAAAACAGATGACGTTAATAATATCTATCAAAGAAGTACGTGGCTGCAGTGTAAAGTGGGAGCCCTAGTTGATTTAGATGCTGTGACGATCAGTGCTGATAGACTCACACTTAAATCTCAATCAATACGCTCTCCGGTGAGAGCAAACTCATTAGAGATCTGCTTCGCAAGTCTCACGCTAGAGATTTTGATGCAAAATCACTCAAAATCAACTCAAAACCGTAAAACATGATTCAGTCACAAAACCCGTCAAAAACTCGTTAACCCGAATGTTGTTGTTTACGTTAGAAAAGGATTACTGTAAATTCTACCAGAAGCCTAACACGAATATTGCTGTGTTGCCGAGCAAACTTAAGGCAATACGAGCAGAGTGTCGTATTTCCCATGTACAGTCAGGTCTCCTATTAGACACACATGGTTGGGGGGCGTAATAGGAATCTACGTTATAGAGACCAGGGCTTATGGGATTCATCACTTTGGGGGTGTCGATTGAATAATCTCGTATGCCAAAAAACATAGCACAGATACTGTCTTCGGCGAAGTTTCAGTGACAAAGTACGATCTACCTTTAGGAGTTGAGGATCATCCTTTAGTTGAAGAAACTTGCCGGTAGAGACGCTTTTTCTGATATGCACTATATGAACCATGAGGAGATAAAAGAATGCAAAATTTTGTAACATATGATATCTCTAGATCCTGATGTTTGGAAAGGTTGGTGTCTTCGGAAAGAGTTGTTCAGTAGCTCAAGGGCTGACATAGCGGTGGTCATTCTGATACGGAATTACGTAACACCACCAGGCGGCGCTAGATGGGCATGGAGTTTTTGTTTTGCGCATAGCTCAGTAGCCTGACCACTTAGAAAGATGGCGTCCTTCGGCAAAGTTGCCTCAGTATCACAAGGGCTAACATTATTTGAGCGAAAGTTTCCAATTTTGCCACTAGGCGGCGCTAGTGAGCAAAGATTTTGTTTTGCGGATAAGCTCAGTAGCTCGACCAAAGCTGTTCAGTATTGAACAAGGCTATCGATTTCCCTCGCATTGTCACGTTTAAGTAAAAGATACCTAGAGAAATATAAAAACATTCTGTTACACGATCGGATAAAAGTGTGGCCAGTATCGAGTATTTTCGACGGATTTGGAGAATTTTTGATCAAATTTTGGAGAAATTTTTGATCAATGAGTAAGATGAAGGATTCCGTTTCTACTAAATGTGTTGATCGTAGCTATTATATATGAACCAAAGAAAAAAAATATAGTATGTTTATTTTTATTCGTCATGCATGAATCATTTCTTGAATATTTCCAAGATATGACATTGGATAGAAATTGAAAAGTTACGTTGGAATGTCAGTCATTACTTATCAATTGGAAAAATCCCATCGCTAACAATTCTTCATGAGAAACTAGGTCGGCCTTATCTATTAGTTACAATATTTATTAAAATACAAAACTCTTTTTCATAACAATAATTCAATCCTATAAAATAAAAACTTTTTCTCCCGATTTCTACGTATATATAAAAATTTAGAAGCTC